>NC_045445.1:90181717-90211290 GCF_002776525.5 Piliocolobus tephrosceles
AAAAAAAAAAAAAAAAAAAAAAAACTAGCCGGGCGAGGTGGCAGCGCCTGTAGTCCCAGATTACCTGGGAGGCTGAGGCAGGAGAATGGCATGAACCCGGGAGGTGGAGCTTGCAGTGAGCTGAGATCCAGCCACAGCACTCCAGCCTGGGTGACAGAGCAAGACTCCGTCTCAAAAAACAAAAAAAAGAAAGGTTTAATTCTGTGAGATGAATGCACACATCACAAAGCAGTTTCTTAGAAAGCTTCTTTCTAGTTTTAATCTGAAGATATTTTCTTTTTCACCATAGGCCTCAATGCGCTCCCAAATATCTCTTTGTAGATTCTACAAAAACAGTGTTTCCAAAGAACTGAATGCAAAGAAAACTTAAACTCTCAGAGATGATTGTGCACATCCCTATGCAGTTTCTCAAAAAGCTTCCTTTTAGTATTTTTCATGATATTCCCTTTTTCACCCTTTGCCTCAATGAGTTCTCTAATATTCATGTGCAGAATGCACCAAAGCAGTATTTCCAAATCACTGAATCAAAAGAAAGGTTTAACTCTGTGAGATGAATCCACACATCTCCAAGCAGTTTCACAGATAACTTCTTTCTAGAATATATCTAGAGTTATTTGGTTTTTCCCAGTAGGCCTCAATGGGCGTTGAAATACTTTGCACATTCTATAAAAAGAGTGTTTACACCCTGCTAAGTCAAAAGGAAAGTTTAACTTTGTAAAATAAATCCACACATCACAAAAGAGGTTCAAACATGATTTCTTTCTAGTTTTTATCTGTAGATATTCAGATATTGTCTGCAGGTCTATATGGGCTCTTAAATGCCCCTTCACAGATTTTACAAAAAGAGTGTGTCCAACATGCTGAATCAAAAGAAAGGTTTAACTCTGTGAGAATAATCCACACATCTCCAAGCAGTTTCACAGATAACTTCTTTCTGGAAAATATCTGGGGTTACTGGGTTTTTCTCATTAGGAATCAATGGGTATTGAAATGTCTGTTCGCACATTCTATAAAAAGAGTGTTTTTACACCCTGCTAAATCATAACAAAAGTTTAAGTCTGTAAGATAAATCCACATATCACAAAGCAGTTTCAAACATAGGTTCTTTCTAGTTTTTATCTGTGCATATTCAGATTTTGTCTGTAGGTCTATGTGGGCTCTTAAGTGCCCCTTCACAGATTCTACAGAAAGAGTGTATCCAACATGCTGAATCAAAAGAAAAGTTTAATTCTGTGAGTTGAATCCACATATCACCAAGTAGTTTCACAGATGGCTTCTTTCTAGTTTATATCGGGTTATTCAGTTTTTCTCCATAGGCCTCAATGGGCTTTCAAAGATCCCTTCACAGATTCTACAAAAATAATGTTTCCAACATGCTGAATCAAAAGAAAGTTTTAACACTGTGAGTTGAATTGACACATCATGAAGGAGTTTCAAAGACAACTTTCCTGTTTTTATCTGGGGATATTAACTTTTGCCGCATAGGACACAATTGGTTCCCAAATGTACCTTCACAGATTCTACCAAAAAAGTGTCTCCAACCTGCTGAATGAAAAGACAAGTTTAACTCTATGAGATGAATCCACACGTTGCCAAACATTTTCACAGATAGCTCCTTTCTTGTTTTTGTTTAGGGATATTCAATTTTCCCCATAGGCCTCATTGGATTCCAAAATGATTCTTCACATGTCCTACAAAAAACTGTTTCCAACCTGCTGAACCAAAAGAAAAGTTTAACTCTGTGAGATGAATCCACACATCACCAAGCAGTTTCACAGATAGCTTCTTTTTATTTTCTTTAAGGGATGTTCAGTTTTTCCCCATAGGCCTCAATGGGCTCCCAAATGTCCCTTCGCAGGTTTTCCAAGAGTGTTTCCAAACTCAAGAATCAAAAGAAAGGGTTAATTCTGTAATATTAATGCACACATTACCTAGCAGTTTCACAGAGAACTGTTTTCTAGTTTTTATTTGAGGATGTTCAGTTTTCCCTATAGGCCTCAATGGGCTCCCAAATGTCTCTTTGCAGGTTTTCCAACATGCTGAATCAAAAGAAAATTTTAACTCTTTGACATGGATCTACACATTATAAATCAGTTTCACAGATATCTTCTTTATAGTTTTTTATCGGGGTATTTTCTGTTTTTCTCCTAGGTCACAATGGACTCCAAAATGTCCCTTCACAGATTCTACAAAAGAGTGTTTCCAGCCTACTAAATCAAAAGAAAAGTTTACTTCTCTGATATGAATCCACATAACATCAAGCAATTTCACAGATAACTCCTTACTAGTTTTTATCTGGAGATAATAATTATTTCCCATTGGCCACAATTGGCTCCCAAATGTCTGTATGCAGGTTCTACAAAAAGAGTGTTTCCAATCTGTTGAATTAAAAGAAAGGTTTAACTCAGTGACCTGAATCCACACATTACCAAGCAGTTTCACGAATAGCTTCATTCTAGTTTTTATCTGTGGATATTCAGTTTTTGCCCATAGGATGCAAATGGCTCCCAAATGTCCCTTCACAGATTTACAAAAAGGGTGTCTCAACCTGCTGAATGAAACAAAATGTTTAACTCTGTGAGATGAATCCACACATGACCAAATAGTTCCACAGACAGCTTCTTTCTAGTTTTTATTTGGGGATATTCAATTTTTCTCAATTGGCCTCTTTGGACTTCCAAATGTTTCTTCACATATCCTTTAAAAAAGTGTTTCCAACCTGCTGAACCAAAAGACAGGTTTAACTTGGTGCGATGAATCCACACATCACCAATCAGTTTCACGGATAGATTCCTTCTAGTTTTTATCTGGGGATATTCTGTTTTACCCCTTAGACCTCAATTGGCTTGCAAATGTACCTTTGCATATTTTCAAAAAGAGTGTTTCCAACCCGGTGAATCCCAAGAAAGTTTTAACTTTGTGAGATTAATCCACACATCACCAAGCAGTTTCACAGATACCTTCTTTCTATAAAATATCTGGAGATATTTGGTTTTTCCCTATAGGGCTCAGTGGGCTCCAAAATGTCCCTTGGCAGATTCTACAAAAGTTTTTCCAACCTGCTGAATCAAAAGAAAGTTTTAACTCTTTGATATGGATCCTCACATTGCAGATCAGTTTCACAGATATCTCTTTCTAGTTTTTATCTGGGGATTTTCTGTTACTCTCATAGGCCTCAATGGGCTCCAAATGGTCCCTCTGCAGCTGTTGCAAGAAAGGTGTCTCAAATTAACTGAATCAAAGAAGGGTTTAACTCTGTGAGATGAATCCACACATCACCAAGTAAATTTCACAGATAGTTTCTTACTAGTTTTTATCTGGAGATATTCATTTTTTCTCATTGGCCTTAATGGGCTCCCAAACGTCCATTTGGTGATTCTACAAAAAGAGTGTTTCCAAGCTGGTGAATATAAAGAAAGTATTAACTCCATGACATGAATCCACACATCACAAAGCAGTTTAACACGTAGATTCTTTCTAGATTTTTCTGGCAATTTTCCTTTTTCAACATAGTCCTCAATGGAATTCCAATTGCTTTTTTGCAGATTCTACAAAAAGAGTTTTTACAACCTGCTGAACTAAAAGAAAGGCTTAACTCTGCACGTTGAACTCACACATCTTAATGCTGTTTCACAGATATCTTATTTTTAGTTTTTATCTGGGGATATTAGGTTTTGTCTATTAGACCTCAATGGGATCACAAATATCTACAATAAAAGTGTTTTTAACTTCCTGAATCAAAAGCAATGTTTAATTCTGTGAGATGATTCCACACATCAGCAAGCAGCTTCACAGATAGCTTCTTTCTGTTTTTTATGTAGGGATATTTGGTATTTCTCCATAGGCCTCAAAGGACACCCATATAATCTTTCACAGATTCTACAAAAAGAAATCAATGGGCTTCCAAATGTCCCTTTGCACCTTCTACAAAAAGAGTGTTTACAACCTGCTGAATCGAAAGAAAGGTTTAACTCTGTGATATGAATATACACATCACTAAGCCGTTTCACAGATAACTTCTTTCTAGTTATCATCTGAAGATATTAATTTTTTCCCCATAGGCCTCATTGGGCTCCCAAAAGTCCCTTTGCAGTTTCTTCAAAAAGAGTGTCTCCAACCTGCTGAATCAAAGGAAAAGTTTAACTCTATGGGATGAATCCACACATCACCAAGCAGTTTCACAGATTGCCTCTTTCCAGTTTTTATCTGGGGATATTCGGTTTTTCCCGATAGGCTTCAGTGGGCTTGAAAAGTCTGTTCACAGATTCTACAATAAGACTGTTCTGAACCTTCTGTATCAAAAAAAAATTTTAACTTTGTGTGATGACTCCACGTATAACCAAGCCATTTCACAGATTGCTTCTTTCTAGTTTTTATCTGCAGATATTCGGTTTTTCCCCATAATACTCAATAGGCTCTAAAAAGTCTTTTCACAGATTCTACAAAAAGAGTGTTTCCAACCTGCTGAATCAAAAAAAAAAGGTTTAACTCTTTGCGATGAATCCACAAACCACTATGCCGTTTCACAGATAACTTCTTTCTAGTTTTTATCTGGGGATATTAGCTCCTTCTCCGTTAGGCCCAAAGGGCTCCCTAATGTCCTTTTACAGAATTTAAAAAGAGTGTTTCCAGCCTACTGAACCAAAAGAAAGGTTTAACTCTGTGAGATGAATCCACCAATCACAAAGTTGTTGAAAAGATACTTCTTTCTATTTTTTATCTGGAAATACTCATTTTTCCCCATAGACCTCAATGGGCTTCCAAATGTCCCTTTGCAGATTCTGCAAAAGGAGTGTTTCCAACATGTTAAATTGAAAGAAAGGTTTAACTCTGTAACATGAATTCACACATCACAAAGCAGTTTCCAAGATAGTTTCTTTCTAGTTTGTATCTGGAGATTTTCTGTTTTTCCTCCTAGGCTTCACTGGACACCAAAATGTCCCTTTGCAGATTCTACAAAAAGAGGGCTTCCAACCTGCTGAATCAAAAGAAACGTTTAACCTTCTGAGATGAATCTACACATCAACAAGCAGCTTCACAGATTAACTCTTTCTAGTTTTATCTGGAAAATTTGATTATTTCCCATAGACCTTGAAGGGCTCCCAAATATCCTTTCTCAGATTTTACAAAAAGAGTGTTTCCAACCTGCTCAGTCAAAAGAAAGTTTTAATTCTGTGATATGAATACACACATCTGAAAGCAGTAAGCAGTTTCGCAGATACCTTCTTTCTAGCTTTCATCTTGGGATACTCGGTTTTTTCTCTCAGGCTTCAGTGGTGTACAAAATGTTCCTTTGCAGATTCTCCAAAAAGAGTATTTCCAATCTGCTAAATCAAAAGAAAGAAGTATTTCTGTACAATGAACCTACACATCATCAATAATTTTCACAAATAGCTTTCTTCTACTTTTTATCTGGGGACATTCTGTTTTCCCTCAGTTCTCAGCATGCTCCTAAGTGTCCCTTTGTAGATTCTACGAAAAGGGTTTTCCAGCCAGTTGAATCAAAAGAAAGGTTTAACTCTGTGAAATGAATCCAAACATCACCAAGTAGTTTCACAGATAGCTTCTTTCTAGTTTGTATGTGGGGATTTTCAGTTTTTACCCCCAGGACTTCATAAACTCTATTACGCCCCTTTGGAGATTCTACAACAAGAGTGTTTCCAACCTGCTGAATTAAAATAAAGGTTTAACTCTGTGAGATTAATCCACATATCACCAAGCAGTTTCACAGATAGATTCTTTCTACTTTCTATCTAGAGACATTTGCTTTCTTCCCTTAGGTGTTAAAGGGCTCTGAAAACTCCCTTCATAGATTTTATGAAGAGTGTTTTCAATCTGCTGAGTCTAGAGAAAGTTTTAACTCGGTGAGATGAATCCACACATCACCAAGCAGTTTAGCAGGTACCTTCTTTCTAGTATGTACTGGAGGATTTTCTGTTTTTAACCCTAGGCCTCAATAGACCCCCAAATGTCCCTTTGCAGATTATACAAAAAGAGTCTTTCCAACGTGTTGAATTAAAAAGAAAGTTTTAACTCTTGAAATGAATCTGCACATCACAAAGCAGTTTCACAGATTGTGTCTTTCCAGTTTTAATCTGGGAATATTCAGTTTTTCTCCATAGGCCTCAATAGGCTTTGAAAAGTTAGTTCGCAGATTCTATAGAAAGAGTGTTTCCAACCTGCTGAATCAAAAGATAGGTTTACCTCTGTGAGATGAATCTTCACATCATTAAGTAGTTTCACAGATTATTTCTTTATATTTTTTCGGGGGTGGAGGGAAAACTCGGTTTCTCCCAATAGGACTCCATGGTTTCAAAAATATCCCTTTCCAGATTCTACAAAAGAAGTCTTCTCAAACTGTTTAATCAAAAAAAAGTTTAACTCTGTGAAATGAATCTACCCATCACGAAGCAGTGTCACGAACACCTTCTTTCCAGTTTGTAACTGAGGATATTCTGTTTTTGTCACTTGGCCTCAATGGACTCCCAAATGTCCCTTCAGAGATTCTGTAAAAAAGAGTGTTTCCAAACTGCTGAATCAAAAAAGGTTTAACTCTGTTAGATGAATGCACACATCATGAAGTAGTTTCACAGATAGCTTCTTTCTAGTTTTTATCTGGGGATATTTGTTCTTTCCACACAGGTCACAATGGGCTCCCAATTTTCCCTCCTCAGATTCTACAGAAAAAGTGACTCCAACCTGCTGAATCAGCATAAAGTTTTAATTCTGTGAGATGATGCCCACATCATCAAGCAGTTTCACAGATAGCTTCTTTCTAGTTTTTATCTAGACATTTGCTTTTTCCTCATAGACCTCAATGGGTTTTGAAATCTCCATTTGCAGATTCTACAGACAAAGTGTTTTCAACCTACTGAATCAAAAGAAATGTTGAACTTTGTGAGATGAATTCACACGTCACAAAGCAGAACTGCTTTGTGAACTACAGATAGCTTCTTCCTAGTTTTTATCTGAGGATATTCAGTTTTTTTTCCACAGGCCTCACCGGGCTCCCAAATGTTCATTTGCACATTCTACCAAAAGAGTGTGTCCAACTGCTGAATCAAAAGAAAGTTTTAACTCTGTATGATGAATCCACACATCACCTAAGAGCTTCCCATTTAGTTTCTCTCTAGTTTTTATCTGGTGATATTTGGATTTTTCCCCTAGGCCTTGATGGGCTCCCAAATGTTTCTTCAAATATTCTACAAAAAGAGTGTCTTCCACCTGCTGAATCAAAAGAAAAGTTTAACTCTATGAGATGAATCGAAACATCCCCAAGCAGTTTCACAAATAGCTTCTTTCTAGTTTTTATCTGGAAATATTTGGTTTCACTGTATAGGCCTCAATGGGCTCCCAAATATTGTTTTGTAGATTCTACAAAAAGAGTGTTTCCAACATGCTGAATCAAAACAAAGTTTTACTTCTGTTAGGTGAATCCACATATCACCAAGCCATTTCACAGATTGCTTTTGTCTAGCTTTTATCTAAAGATATTTGCTTTTTTCCCATAAGCCTCAATGGGATTTGGAACGTCTTTTCACAGATTCTACAAAAAGAGTGTATCAAACCTGCCAAATCAAAAGAAAGGTGTTTCTCTGTGAGATGAATCCACACATCACAAAACAATTTCACAGGTAGCTTCTTTCTAGTTTTTATTTAAAGATATTTGGTTTTTCACCATAGGCATCAAATGACTCCTGAATGTCCCTTCACAGATTCTGCAAAAAGAGTGTTTCCAACAGTCTGAATCAAAGGAAAGGTTTATCTCTGACATGGATCCACAAATCACCAGGTAGTTTCAAAGATAGATTCCTTCTAGTTTTTATCTGTGGGTATTTGGTTTTTCCCCATAAGCTTCAGTGGGATGCCAAAGGTCTCTTGGCAGATTTTTGAAAAAGAATGTCTTCATCCTACTAAAAAAGAAATGTTTAACTCTGGGATACGAACCAACACATCACCAAGCAATTTCACATATAGCTTCTTTCTAGCTTTTATCTGGAGACATTCAGTTATTCCCACTGGTCCAAATGCGCTCCCAAACATCTTTTCACAGATTCTACAAAAAGAGTGTTTACAGCCTGCTGTATCAAAAGAAAGGTTTAAATCTGAGATGAATCCACACATCACCAAGCAGTTTCACAGTTAACATCTTTCTAGTTTTTATCTGAAGATATTCCATATTTTTTAATAGGCATTCAAGGGCTCCTAAATGTCCCTCTGCTGATTCTACAAAAAGGGTGTTTATAACCTGCTGAATCAAAAGAAAGTTTTAATTCTGTAAGATGAATCCACATATCACCATGCCGTTTCATAGATAGCTTCTTTCTAGTTTTTATCATTGGATATTATGCTTCTCCCCATAGGCTTCAATAGGCTCAAAATATCCCTTTGCACCTTCTACAAAACATTGTTTTCAACCTGTTGAATCAAAAGAATGGTTTAACTCTCTGAGATGAATTCACACATCACCAAGCAGTTACAGTGATAGCTTATTTCTAGTTTATATCTAGGGTTATTCTGTTTTACCACATAGGCTTCAATAGACTCAACAATGTCCCTTTGCAGATTTCTCAAAAAGAGTGTTTCCAAAGTGTGAATCAAAAGAAAGTTTTATCTCTTTTACATGGATGCAGACATTAACAAGAAGTTTCACAGATAGCTTCTTTCTAGTTTTTATCTGGGGTATTCAGTTTTTCGCCACAGGCCTCAATGTGCTCTCAAACGTCCCTTCACAGATTACCCAAAAAGATTTTTTCCAACCTGTTGAATGAAAAGAAAGGTTTATCTCTGACAGTTGAATGTACACATCAGCAATCAGTTTCACAGGTAGCTTTTTTCTATTATTTATCTGGGGATATTCCGTTTTTTTTTTTTTCCAATAGGCCTCAATGTGTCCAAAATGTTCCCTCACAGATTCTAGAAAAAGATATTTTTAACCTCCTAAATCAAAGGAAATGTTTAACTATGTGAGATTAATCCACACGTAACCATGCAGTTTCACAGATAGCTTCTTCCTAGGTTTGATCTGGGGATATTCAGTTTTTTCACCATAGGTTTCAAAGGGCTCCCAAATGTCCTTTCACACATTCTACAAAAAGAGTGATTCCAACCTGCTGATTCAACAGAAAGATTTAACTCTGTGAGACGAATCCACATAATATCAAGGACTTTTGCAGATAACTTCTTTCTAGTTGTTACCTGGGAATATTGGATTATTTCCAATAGGCCTTAATGGGTTTCCAAATATTCCTTTGCAGATTCTATGAAAAGATAGTTTTCAATCTGCTGAATCAAAAGAAACGTTTAACTATGGGAGATGAATCTGACCATCACCAAGCAGTTTCACAGATAGCTTATTTCCAGTTTTAATCTGAAGATATTTGTATTTACCCCACAAGCTTCCATGGGCTCCCAAATGT
Source organism: Piliocolobus tephrosceles (assembly GCF_002776525.5). Classification (NCBI taxonomy): domain Eukaryota; kingdom Metazoa; phylum Chordata; class Mammalia; order Primates; family Cercopithecidae; genus Piliocolobus; species Piliocolobus tephrosceles. Next base: position 90,191,137 of record NC_045445.1, read on the forward strand.
CCCTTGACAGATTCTACAAAAAAAAAAGTGTTTCCAACCCTGCTGAATCAAAAGAAAGTTTTATCTCCATGAGATAAATTCCCTCATCATGAAGAAGTTTAACAGATACGTCCTTCCTAGTTTTTATCTGGGAATATTCAGTTTTTCTCCAAAGGCCTCATGGGCTTGCAAATGTACCCTCAAAGATTCTACAAAAAAGTGATTCCAATCTGTGGAATCAAAAGAAAAGTTCAACTCTGTGCGATCAATCCACAAATCACAGAGCAGTTACACAGATAGCTTCTTTCTAGTTTTTCTGTGAGGATATTCATTTTTTCCCCGTATGCCTCATTGGGCTCCAAAATGTACCATTTTATATTCTACAAAAAGAATGTTTCCAACCTGCTGAATCAAAAGAAAGGTTTTATCTCTGTGAGATGAATCCACACGTCACAAAGCAGTTTCACAGATAGCTTACTTTTAGTTTTTCTTGGGGATATTCGGTTTTTCTTTGTAGGCTTCAGTGGGCTCCAAAATATCCCATTGCAGATACTACAAAAAGAGTGTTGACAACCTGCTGAATCAACATAAAGCTTTACCTACGTGAGATGGATCCATACATCACAAAACAGTTTCACAGTCAGCTTCTTTCTGGTTTGTATCTGTTGTTACCCGTTTTTTCCCTATAGGCCTAAATGGGCTCCTAAATGTCCCTTCACCAATACTTCAAAAAGAGTGTTTACAAACTGCTGAATCAAAAGAAAGGTTTACATCAGTTAGAAGAATCCAAACATCGCCGCAGAGTTTCACTGATAGCTTCTTTGTAGCTTTTATCTGGGGATTTTTTATTTTTCCCCATAGGCCTCAATGAGCTCCCAAATCTCCTTTTGCAGATTCTAAAATAAAGAGTGTTTCCAATGTGCTGAATCAAAAGAAATCCATAACCCTGTGAGATGAATCCAAAAATCACAAAGCCGTTTAACAGGTAGAATTTTTCTAGTTTTTATGGGGGATACTTGGCTTTACCTCTTAAGCCCCAGTGAGCTCCCAAAAGTTCCTTCGCAGATTCTACAAAAAGAGTGATTCCAACAGGGTGAATCAAAAGAAAGGTTTACTTCTGTGAGATTAATCCACTTATCACCACTCAGTTTCACAGATAGCTTCTTTCTAGTTCTTATCTAGGGATACATGGTTTTTCCTCATAGGCTTCAATGGGCTCCCAAATGTCCTTTCAAAGATTCAACAAAAAGAATGTTCCCAACCTACTGAATCAAAAGACAGGATTAACTATGTGATTTGAATCCAGACATCACCAAGTGATTGCAAATACAGCTACTTTCAAATTTTTATCTGGGGATATTCATTTCTCCCCCTTGGGCCTCAATAAGTTCTGAAATGCCCCTTCACAAATTCAGCAAGAAGCGTGTGTCTCCAACCTGCTGAATCAAAATAAACTTTTAACTCTGTGAGTTGAACCAACACATCCCCAAACAGTTTCCCAGGTAGCTTCTTCCTAGTTTTTATCTGTGGATATTCTTTCTTCCTCAGAGTCCTCAATTGACTCCAAAGTGTCCCTTCTAGGATTCTATGAAAATAGTGTTTTTAAATTGCTGAATCAAAAGAAAGCTTTTACTCTGTGAACTGAATCAACACATTGCCAAGCTATTTCACAGATACTTCTTCCCAGTTTTTAACTGGGGATATTTCCTTTTTCCACATAGGCCTCAATGGGCTCCTGAATGTCCCATCACAGATTCTACAAAAATAGGGTTTTCAACCTGCTGAATCAACAGAAAGTTTTAACTCTGTGGGAAGAATCCACACATCACCAAGCAGTTTCATAGATAGCTTCAGTCTAGTTTTTATTTGGGGATAGACTGTTTTTCCCTTAGTCCTCAATGGACTTCAAAATATCCCTTTGCAGATTCTACAATAAGAGTGCTTCCAACCTGCTGAATTAAAGGGAAGGTTTAACTCCATGAGATGAATCCACACATCACAAAGCTGTTTCATAGATACCTTCATTCTGTTTTCTACGTGAGGATATTCTCTTCATCCCCATAGGCCTCAATCAACTCCCAAATGTCCCTTTGCAGATTTTATAAAAAGAGTGGTTCCAACCTGCTCAGTTAGGAGAAATGTTTACTTCTGTGAGATGAATCCACGCATCACAGAGCAGTTTCACAGATAGCTTCTTTCTAGTTTTTATCTGGAGTATTCTTTTCTTGCCCATATGCCACAATGGGCTTCAAATTGCCCCTTCACATATTCTACAAAAAGACTATTTCCCACCTGTTGAATCAAAAGAAAGGTTTAACTCCATGAGATGAATCCAAGTATCACCAAGTAGTTTCACAGAGAGCTCCCTGCTAGTTTTTATCTGGTGTTATTCTGTTTCACCCCATAGGAATCAATTGGCTTCCATATGTCCTTTCACTGATTCTACGAAAAGAGCATTTCCAACTTGCTGAATCAAAAGAAAGTGTTAGCGCTCTGAGATGAATCCACATATAATAAAGCAGTTTCACACAATGCTACTTTCTAGTTTTCATCTGGGGATATTCGATTTTTCACCGTGGGCCACAGTAGGCTCCCAAACATCCCTTCAGTGATTCTACAAAAGTAGTGTTTCCAACCTGCTGACTAAAAATTTGTTTTAACTGTATGATATGAATCCACACATCAAAAAGCCATTTCACAGATAGCTTCTTTTCATTTTATCTTGGGATATTCTCTTATTCCCCTTAGGTCTCAATGTGCTCTTAAATGTCTATTCATAGATTCTCCAAAAACATGTTTTTAACCTACAAAATCAAAACGTAGTTTTAGCTCTTTTAGATGAATGCACACATCACAAAACAGTTTCACAGATAGTTCTTTCTAGTATTTTTCTGGGAATATTTCATTTTTCCCCTTGGTCTCAATGGAATCCAAAGTGTTTCTTCACAGATTCAACAAAAAGAGGGTTTCCAACCTGCTGAATCCAAATAAAGTTTTATCTCTATGAGATGAATCCACAGAACACAAAACAGTTTAACAGATCGCTTCTTTCTAGTTTTTATCTGAAGGTATTCAATTTTCTACCATTGATATCAATGGACTTTCAAATTTCCATTCACAGATTCTATGAAAAGAGTGTTTACCACCTGCTGAGTCAAAAGAAAGGTTAGGCTCTTTGAGAGGAATTCACACATCATAAAACAGTTTTACAGATAAATTCTTTCTAGTTTTTATGTGAGGATATTCCATTTGGCCTCATACACCTTAATGGGCTCCAAAATGTTTCTTTGTTGATTCTAGAAAAAGAGTTTTTCCAACCTGCAGAATCAAAAGAAAGATTAAACACTATGAGATTAATCCACACATCACAAAGCAGTTTGAGGGATAGATTCTTTCTAGTTTTTATCTGGGGATGTTAGGTTTTTCACCATAGGCCAATATGGGCTCCAAATTTTCCTTCACAGATTCTACAAAAGGAGTGTTTCCAACCCACTGAATCACAAGAAAGTTTCAAAAATGTGAATCCACAGGATACAAGGCAGCTTCACAGATAGCCTTTTTCTTTTCTTATCTGGGAATATTCCGTTTTTCACCATTGGCCTCAATGGGTTACTGAATGTCCCTTTGTAGATTCTATGAAAAGAGTGTTTCCCACCTGCTGAATCAAAAGAAAGGTTAAACTCTGAGGTGAATCCACACATCACAAGGCACTTTCACAGTGAGTTTCTTTATTGTTCATATCTGGGTATATTTTGTTATTCCCCATAGGCCACAATTGGCTCCCAAATGTCTGATTGCAGATTCTATAAAAGGCGTGTTTTCAATTGTATGAATCTAAAGAAAGGTTTAACTCTATGCAATGAATCCACATATCACAAAGCAGTTGCACAGATAGATTCTCTCTAGTTTTTAACTGGAGTATTCAGCTTTTCTTCTTAGGCCTCAAACTGCACCCAAGTGTCCTTTCACAGATGATCCAATAAGAGCATTTTTAACCAATAAATAAAAAGAAACGTTTACCTTTGTGAGATGAATCTGCACATCACAAAGCAGTTTCACAGATAGCTCCTTCTAGTTTTTATCCTGGGAGGTTCGATTTTACACAAAAGGGCTCACTGGGCTCCCAAATATTCATTTGCAGAATGCACAAAAACAGTGTTTCCACATTGCTGAATCAAAAGAAAGATTTAACTCTGTGAGATGAAGGAACACATCACAAAGCACTTTCTCAGAAAGCTTCTTTCTAATTTTAATCTGTAGATTTTTTTTAAACCATAGGCCTCAATGCACTCCCAAATATCTCTTTGTAGATTCTACAGAAACAGTATTTCCGACAGCTGAATGCAAAGAAAGTTTTATCTCTGTAAGATGATTGTGCACATCCCAAAGCAGTTTCTCAGACAGCTTCTTTCTAATTTTCATCGTGAGATATTCACTTTTTTGCCATTTGCCTCGATGAGTTCTCTAATATTCATGTGAAGAATGGACATAAATAGTGTTTCCAAATTACTGAATCAAAAGAAAGGTTTCACTCTGTGAGATGAATGCTCACATTACAAGGTAGTTTCTCAGAATACTTCTTTCTACCTTTTATTGGAAGATATTTTCTTTTACAACATTGGCCTGAATGCCCTCCCAAACATCTCTTCACAGATTCTACAAAAACAGTGTTTCCAAACAGCTGAGTGAAAGGAAAGGTTTAGCTCTGTGAGATGAATGCACTCATCACAAAGTGGTTTCTCAAATAGCTTTCTTCTAGTTTGTATCCTAGGATATTCAATTTTTCACCATTGGTCTCAATGAACTTCAAAATATCCATTCGCATAATGGACAGAAACAATGTTTCCAAACTGTTGCAGGTAAAGAGAGGTATAGCTCTGTGAGATGAATGCACACATCACAAAGCATTTTCTCTGAAAGCTTCTTTCTACTTTTTATCTGAAGATATTGTCTTTTTGACTGTAATCCTCAATGTGCTCCCAAATATCCCTTTGCAGTTTCTACAAAAAGAGGGCTTCCAAACTGCTAAGTGAAAACAAAAGTTTAACTTGATGAGATGAATGCACTCATAAAAAGGCAGTTCCTCAGATATCTCCCTTCTAGTTTTTATTGAGGGATATTTGATTTTTTGCCTTTGGTCTCAATGAGCTCCCAAATGTCCATTCGCAGAATGGACAAATGCAGTCTTCCCAAACAGCTGAATCAAAAGGAAGTTTTAACTTTGTGAGATGAATGCACACATCACAAAGCATTTTCTCATAAAGCTTCTTTCAAGCTTTTATGTGAGGGTATTTTTGTTTTTACCATAAGCCTAAATTTGCTCCCTAATATCACTTTGCAGATTTTACAAAAACAGTGTTTCCAAAATGCTGAATGAAAAAAGAAAGGTTTAACTCTGCGAGATGAATGCCTGCATCACAAAGTGGTTTCTCTGATAGCTTCCTTTTAGATTTTTTGCTGGAATATTTTCTTTTCTGCCATTGGCCTCTGTGAGCTCTAAAAGGTCTGTTCACAAAATGGACAAAGACAGTTGCTCCAAACTGCTGAATCAAAAGAAATATTTAACTCTGTGAGATGAATGCAGACATCACAAAGCAATTTCTCAGAAAATTTCTTTCTAGTTTTTATCTGAAGATATTTTGTTTTTCACCTTAGGTCTCAATGAACTCCAAAATACCCCATCACAGATTCTACAAGAACAGTGTTTCCAAACTGATGAATGAAATGAAAGGTTTATCTCTGTGAGATGAATGCACATATCACAAAGCAGTTTCGTAGATAGATTCCTTCTAGTTTTTATCTTGGGATATTCACTTCTTCCACATTGGCCTCAATGAACTCCAAAATGTCCATTCACAGAATGGACAAAACAGTGTTTCCAAACTGCTGAATCACAAGAAAGGTTTAACTCTGTGAGATGAACATATCACAAAGCAGTTTCTCAGAAAACTCATTCGTTTTTATCTGAAGTTATTTTTTTTTCACCATAGGCCTCAATGCAGTCCCAAATATCCCTTTGCAGATTCTACAAAAACAGTGTTTCCAAACTACTGAATGAAAAGAAATGTTTCACTCCATGAGATTAATCCCCACATCACCAAGTAGTTTCAGAGATAACTTCTTTCTAGTTTTTATTTGGGGATATTCTATTTTTCCCAACTGGCCTTATTGGACTCCAAATAGTTCTTCACATATCCTAAAAAATTAGTGTTTCTAACCTGCTGAATCAAAGGAAAGGTTAAGTTCGGTGAGATGAATCCACCCATCACCAATCTGTTTCACAGATAGATTCCTTCTAGTTTTTATTCTGGGATATTCAGTTTTTCCCCATAGGCCTCAATAGGCTCCACAATATCCCTTTGCAGATTCTACAAAAAGAGTTTTTCCAACCTGCTAAATCAAAGAAAGTTTTAACTCTTTGATATGGATCCATACATCACAGAGCAGTTTCACAGATACCTTCTTCCTAGTTTTTATCTGGGGATTTTCTGTTTTTCCCATAGGCCTCAATGGACTCCTGATGCTCCCTTTGCAGAAGTTGCAAGAAAGGAGTCTCCAATTGACTGAATCAAAGAAAGATTTAACTCTGTGAGATGAACCCACACATCACTAAACAATTTCACAGATAGTTGCTTATTAGTTTTTATCTGGAAATATTCATTTCTTCCCATTGGCTTCAAAGGTCCCAAACGTCCATTCAGAGATTCTACAAAAGAGTGTTTCCATGCTGGTGAATCCAAAGAAAGTTTTTTTTTTTTTTTTTTGAGACGGAGTCTTGCTCTGTCGCCCGAGCTGGAGTGCAGTGGCTGGATCTCAGCTCACTGCAAGCTCCGCCTCCTGGGTTTACGCCATTCTCCTGCCTCAGCCTCTGGAGTAGCTGGGACTACAGGCGCCCGCCACCTCGCCCAGCTAGTTTTTTTTGTATTTTTAGTAGAGAGGGGGTTTCACCATATTAGCCAGGATGGTCTTGATCTCCTGACCTCGTGATCCGCCTGTCTCGGCCTCCCAAAGTGCTGGGATTACAGGCTTGAGCCACTGCGCCCAGCCCACCAAAGAAAGTTTTAACTCCATGACATGAATCCACACATCACAAAGCAGTTTAACACATAGCTTCTTTCTAGTTTTATCTGGGGTATTCCTGTTTTCAACATAGGCCTCAATGGGATCCCAACCTTTTTTGGCAGATTCTACAAAAAGAGTTTTACAACCTGCTGAACCAAAAGAAAGCCTTAACTCCATATGCTGAATCCACACATCTTAAAACTGTTTCACAAATATCTTCTTTTTAGTTTTTATCTGGAGATATTAGGTTTTTTCTGTTAGACCTCAATGGTATCACAAATATTTCTTCGCATATTCTACAACAAGAGTTTTTTTTAACTTTCTGAATAAAAAAAAAGTTTACCTCTGTGAGATGATTCCACACATCAGCAAGCAGATTCACAGATGGCTTCTTTCTGATGTTTATGTGGGGATATTCAGCTTTTCCTCATAGGCTTCAAAGTACTTTCCTTGAGTATACTCTTTTGCAGATTCCAAAAAAGAAATCAATGGTCTTCCAAATGTCCCTTTGTACATTCTACAAAAAGAGTGTTTACAACCTGCTGAATCAAAAGGAAGATTTAACTCTGTGAGAAGAATCCACACATCACCAAGCTGTTTCACAGATAGCTTCTTTCTATTTCTTATCTGACGATACTCATTTTTTCTCAATATGTCTCATTGGGCTTCCAAATGTCCCTTTGCAGTTTCTTCAAAAAGTGTCTCCAAGCTGGTGAATCAAAAGAAAAGTTTAACTCTATGGGATGAATCCACATGTCACCAAGCAGTTTCACAGATAGCTTCTTTGTAGTTTTTATCTGGGGATATTCGTTTTTACCCCACAGGCTTCAATGGGCTAGAAAAGTCCATTCGCAGATTCTACAAGAAGACAGTTCTGAACCTGTTGTATCAAAAGAAAGTTTTAATTTCATGAGATGACTCCACATATAAACAAGCCGTTTCACAGATTGCTTCTTTCTAGTTTTTATCTGTAGATATTCGATTTTCCCTCGTAATACTTAATGGGCTCTGAAAAGTCTTCTCACAGATTCTTCAAAAAGAGTGTTTCCAACATGCTGGATCAAAAAGGGGTTTAACTCTGTGAGTGAATCCGCAAACCACTAAGCAGTTTCACTGATATCTTCTTTCTATTTTTTATCTGGGGATATTAGCTCCTTCTCCATTAATCTCAAAGGACTCCTTAATGTCCCTTTGCAGAAGTTACAAAAAGAGTATTTCCAAACTGCTGAACCAAAAGAAAGGTTTAACTCTGTGAGATGAATCCACCAATCACAAAGCTGTTGAAAAGATACTTCCTTCTCTTTTTTATCTGGAAATATTCGTTTTCTCCCCATAGTCCTCAATGGGCTCCCAAATGTCCCTTCGAAGATTCTGCAAAAAGAGTGTCTTCAACATGCTGAATCAAAAGAAAGGTTTAAATCTGTGACATGAATCCACACATCACCAAGCAGTTTCCATGATAGCTTCTTTCTAGTTTGTATCTGGGGATTTTTTGTTTTTCCTCCTAGGCATTAATGGGCACAAAATGTCTGTTTGCAGGTTCTACAAAGAGAGTGCTTCCAATCTGCTGAATCAAAAGAAATATTTAACCCTCTGAGATGAAGCTACAAATCATTGAGCAGCTTCATAGATTGATTCTTTTGGTATTATCTGGAAAAATTTGGTTATTTCCCATAGCCCTCCAAGTGCTCCCAAATATCCCTTCACAGATTTTACAAAAAGTGTTTCCAACATGCTCAATTAAAAGAAAGGTTTCATTCTGTAAGATGAATCCACAAATCTCAAAGTAGGTTCACAGATACCTTCTTTCTAGTTTTTATCTTGGGACATATGGTTTTCCCTCTTAGGCCTCAGTGGTGTCCAAAATGTTCCTTTGCAGATTCTTCAAAAAGAAGGTTTTCAACCTGCTGAATCAAATGAAAGGTGTATTTCTGTGTGATGAATCTACACATCATCAAGAATTTTCACAAATAACTTCCTTCTAGTTTTTTTTTTTTTATTATTATACTTTAAGTTCTAGGGTACATGTGCATAACGTGCAGGTTTGTTACTTATGTATATATGTGCCATGTTGGTGTGCTGCACCCATCAACTCGTCAGCACCCATCAATTCATCATTTATATCAGGTATAACTCCCCAATGCAATATTCAGTTTTTCCCTCAGACCTCAATGGGCTCCCAAATGTCCCTTTGCAGATTCCACAAAAAGAGTCTTTCCAACCTGCTGAATTAAAATAAAGGTTTAACTCAGTGAGATTAATCCACATGTCACCAAGCATTTCACAGTTAGGTTCTTTCTACTTTCTATCTAGAGATATTCGCTTTCTTACCTTAGGTGCCAAAGGGCTCCAAAAAGTCCCCTTGTAGATTTTACAAAAAGACTGTTTTCAATATGCTGAGTCTACAGAAAGTTTTAACTCTGTAAGATGAATCCACACATCACCAAGCAGATTGACAGATAGCTTCTTTCTAGTATGTACTGGAGGATTTTCCATTTTTAATCGTATTTCTCAATAGATCCCCTGAAGTCCCTTTGCAGATTATATAAAAAGAGTCTTTCCAACTTGCTGAATAAGAAAGAAACCTTTAACTATTGAGATGAATAGCAAAGCAGTTTCACAGATTGTTTATTTCTAGTTTTATTCTGGGAATGTTCTGATTTTCCCCATAGACCTCAATGGGCTTTGGAAAGTTTGTTTGCAGATTTTACAAAAAGAGTGTTTACAACCTGCTGAATCAAAAGAAAGGTTTACCTCTGTGAGATGAATCTTCACATCACCAAGCAGTTTCACAGATAGCTTCTTTCTAGTTTTTATCTGGGAATATTCTGTTTTTCCCTATAGGCCTCAATGGGCTCCAAAATATCCCTTCACAGATTCTACAAAAGAAGTCTTCTCAACCTGCTAAATCAAAACAAAGGTTTAACTCTGTGAAATGAATCTACCCATCACCAAGCAGTGTCACAGATACCTTCTTTCTAGTTTGTAATTGAGGATATTTTGTTTTTACCACTTGACCACAATGGACCCCCAAATGTCCCTTCACAGATTCTGAAAAAAGAGTGTTTCCAAACTACTGAATCAAAAGAATGGCTTAATACCATTAGGTGAACGCACACATCACCAAGCATTTTCACAGACGCCTTCTTTCTAGTTTTTATCTGAGGATATTCATTTTCTCCACATAGGCCACAATGGGCTCCCAAATGTCCTTTTGCAGATTCTACAAAAAGAGTGTTTACAACCTTCTGAATCAAAAGGAAGATTTAACACTGCAAGATGAGTTGACATATCACCAAGCAGTTTCACAGACAGATTCTTTCTAATTTTATGTGGAGATATTGTTTTTTTCCCCATAGGCTACAGTGGGCTCCCAATTGTCCCTTCACAAAGTCTATAAAAAAGTAACTCCAACCTGCTGAATCAATAGAAAGATTTAACTCTGTGAGATGATCCTCACCTCACCAAGCAGTTTCACAGATCGCTTCTTTCTAGTTTTTAACTAGAGAGATTACCTTTTTCCTCATAGACCTAAATGGGCTTTGAAATGTCCATTTGCAGATTCTACAAACAAAGTGTTTTCAATCTGCTGAATCATAAGAAAGGTAGAACTCTATGAGATGAATTCACACGTCACAAAGGGAAACTGCTTTGTGAAACTAAAGATAGCTTCTTCCTGGTTTTTATTTGAGGATCTTCAGTATTTTTCCATAGGCCTCATTGGGCTCCCAAATGTCCATTTGCACATTCTACAAAAGGAGTGTGTTCAACCTGCTGAATAAAAAGAAAGTTTTAACTCTGTAAGATGAATCCACATATCAATGAACAGTTTCAGAGTTAACTTCTCTGTAGTTTTTATCTGGTGATATTTGAATTTTTCCCCTAGGCCTCGATGGACTCCCAAATATTTCATTGAATATTCTACAAAAAGAGTGTCTTCCAACTGCTGAATCAAAAGAAAAGTTTAGCTCTATGAGATGAATCCACACATCCCCAAGCAGTTTCGCAAATGGCTTCTTTCTAGTTTTTATCTGGAAATAATTGTTTTACTCCATAGGCCTCAGTGGGCTCCCAAATATCCCTTTGTAGATTCTAGAAAAAAGAGCACTTCCAACATGCTGATTAAAAACCAAGTTTTATGTCTGTTAGATGAATCCACACATCAACAAGTCGTTTCACAAACTGTTTCCTTCTAGCTTTTATCTAAAGCTATTTTTTTCCCCAAAACCCTAAATGGGATCTGAAACGTCTCTTTCATAGATTCTACAAAAAGAGTTTCAAATCTGCTAAAGCAAAAGAAAGGTGTTTCTCTGTGAGATGAATCCACAAATCACAAAGCAATTTCACAGGTAGCTTCTTTCTAGCTTTTATCTGAGGATATTCGGTTTTTCTCCATAGGCCACAATCACTCCAAAATGTCTTTTTGTAGATTCTAGAATCAAAAGAAAGGTGTTACTCTATGAGATGAATCCACACATCACAAAGCAGTTTCACAGATACCTTCTTTCTAGTATTTATCTGAAGATATTCGGTTTTATTGTTATAGGCCTCAAAGGACTCTCAAACCTCCCTTCACAGATTCTAAAAAAAAAAAAAAAAAAAAAAAAAAAAAAAAATGTAACTCCAACCTGCCGTATCAAAAGAAAATTTTAACTCTGTGAGTTGAATCCACACATACAAACAATTTTTAACAGATAGCTTCACTCTAATTTTTATCTGGGGATATTCGGTTTTCCCCATAGGCCTCAACAAAGTCCCGAATCTCTCTTTGCATATTTTACAAAAAGAGTGTTTCCAACCTGTTGAATCCAAAGAAGTTTTAGCACTGTGAGATGAATACACACATCACCAAGCAGTTTCACAGAGAGTTTCTTTCTAGTTTTCATCCTGGGATATGTGTTTTTTCCCCTTAGGCCTCAATGGGTTCCCAAATGCCCCTTCACAGATTCTACAAAAAGAGTGTTTCCAACAGTCTGAATCAAAAGAAAGGTTTAACTCTTTGACATGGATCCACAAATCACCAAACAGTTTCAAAGATGGATTCGCTCCAGTTTTTATCTGTGGGTATTCAGTTTTTCCCCATAGGCCTCAATGGGCTGCCAAGGGTCACTTTGCAGATTTTTGAATAAAAGTGTCTTAAAACTACTAAAAAATAAAGGTTTAACTCTAGGATGTGAATCCACACATCAAGAAATTTCACATGTAGGTTCTTACTAGTTTTTATCTGGAGATATTCAGATTTTTCCATTGGTCTCAGTGTGCTCCCAAATGTCCATTTACAGATTCTACAAAAAGAGTGTTTACAACCTGCTGAATCAAAAGAAAGTTTTAACTCTGAGATGAATCCACATATCACCAAGCAGTTTCATAGATAGTTTCTTTCTAGTTTTTACCTGAAGGTATTTGGTTTTTGCCCATAGGCCTAAATGGGCTCCCAAAGGTCCATTCGCAAATTCTAATATAAAAAGAGTGTCTCCAACCTATTGAATCAAGAAAAAGGTTTCACTCTGTGAGATGAATTCAGATATCACCAAGTAGTTTCTCAGATAACTTCGTTCTAGTTTTTTTTTTTTGGGGGGGGGGAATAATCAGCTTTTCCCCTTATTCCTTAAAGGGCTTTGAAATTTCCCTTCTCAGATCCTACAACAGGAGTGGATGCAACCTGCTGAATCATAAGAAAGGTTTAAATCTGTGTGATGAATGCACACATCACTGAGCAGTTTCACAGATAGCTTCTTTCTAGATTTTATGTGAAGATATTAGGTATTTTTTTTAATAGGCATTCCATGGCTCCTAAACGTCCCTTTGCAGATTCTACAAAAAGAGTGTTTGCAACATGCTGAATTAAGAGGAAGGTTTTACTCTGTAAGATGAATCCACACATCACCAAGATGTTTCATAGATTGCTTCTTTCTAGTTATTATCTTTAGATATTAGGTTTCTCCCCATAGGCTTCAGTGGGCTCCCAAATATCCCTTTGCATATTCTACAAAAAATTGTTTCCAACATGATGAATCAAAAGCAAGGTTTAACTCCATGAGATGAATTCACACATCATCAAGCAGTTTCACTGATCACTGATTTCTAGTTCATACCTAGGGATATTCAATTTTCCCCCATAGACTTCAATGGACTCACAAATGTCTCTTTGTAGATTTCTCAAAAAGAGTGTTTACAACCTGTTGAATAAAAAGAAAGTTTTAACTCTTTTACATGGATCCAGACATCAATAAGAAGTTTCACATGTAGCTTTTTTCCCAGAGGCCTCAATGGACTCCAAAACATCCCTTCACATATTTGACAAAAAGACGTTTCCAACCTTCTGAATAAAAAGGAAGGTTTACCTCTGAAGAATGAATCCACACATCAGCAAGCAGTTTCAAAGGTAGCTTTTTTTCTAGTATTTTTCTGGGCCTGTTCAGTTTTTTAGCAACAGGCCTCAATGTGTCCAAAGTGTTCCTTCACAGATTCTAGAAAAATACACTTTTAGCCTGCTAAATCAAAATAAACGTTTAACTTTGTGAGATTTGTCCACACATCGCCATGCAGTTTCACAGAGAGCATCTTCCTACATTTTATCTGGGGATATTCTGTTTTTCCCCATAAGTCTCAAAGGGCTCCCAAATGTCTCTTCACAAATTCTACAAAAAGAGTGATTCCAATCTGCTGACTCAAAAGAAATGTTTAACTCTGTGAGATGAATCCACACAATACCAAGCAGTTTTACAGGTAACTTCTTTCTAGTTTTTGCCTGGGAATGTTTGATTTTTTCCAATAGGCTTTAATGGGTTCCCAGAGATTCCTTTGCAGATTTTGTGAAAAGATAGTTCTCAATCTGCTGAATCAAAAGAAAGGTTTAACTATGGGAGAGGAAACCGCACATTACCAAGCAGCTATTTCACACATAGCTACTTTCTGGTTTACCCATAGGCCTCAATGGGCTCCTACATGTTCATTCACAGACTCTACAAAACAAGTTTTTCCTATCCTGCTGTTTCAAAAGAAGGGTTTAAATCGGTGAGATGAATCCACACTCGCAAAGCAGTGTCACAGATAGCTTCTTTCTACTTTTTATCTGGGAATATTCAGCTTTTCTCCATAGGCCTCAATGGGCACCCAAATGTCCTTTTAGCTGATTCTACAAAAAGAGTGTTTTCAACTTGCTGAATGAAAAGAAAGGTTTAACTCTGTGAGATAAATGCACATATCAGTAAGCAGTTTCACAGGTGGCTTTTTTCCATCTTGTACCTGGAAATATTCTGTTTCTTCCCATAGGTCACAATGAGGTCCCAAATGTTCCATCTCATATTCTACAAAAAGAGGAGTTTCAACGTGATGAATAAAAAGAAAGGTTTTATTCTGTGAGATGAATCCAAACATCACAGATCAGTTTCACAGATAGCTTCTTTCTAGTTTTCCTGTGGGAATATTTTGTTTTTCTCCTAGGCCTCAATGGGCTCCCAAATGTCCCTTCACAGATACTAAAATAATAGTGTTTCTAACTGACTGAATCAAATATAGGTTTAACTCTGTGAGATGAATCCACACACACAACACCAAGCAGTTTCACAGATAACTTATTTCTAGTTTTCAACTGGGGATATTCGGTTTTCCCCCATAGGCCTCCATGAGATCCCAAAAGTCCCTTTGCACGTTCTACAAAATGAGGGTTTCCAATCTGTGGAATCAAAACAATACTTTAACTCTGTTAGATGAATCCACACATCTCAAAGCAGTTTCACAGATTCCTTTTTTCTAATTTTTATCTGGGCATATTCCATGTTTACCCATAGGCCTCAATGGGCTTCCAATTGCCCCTATGTAGCTTCCACAAAAAAGTTGTTACAACCTGCTGAATCAAAAAAAATTTGACTCTGTGAGATGAATCCACACAACACCAATTGGTTTCTCAGATGGCAACTTTCTAGTTTTTATGTGAAGACATTTGGTTTTCCCCATAGGGTCAATGGGCTCTTAAATGTCCCTTCACAGATTACACAAAAAAAGTGGTTCCAACCTGCTGAATGAAAAGAGGAGTTTAACTCTGTGAGGTGAATTTACAAATGACCAAGCAGTTTCACAGATAGCTTCTTTCTAGTTGTTATCTGAAAATATTCAGTTTTCCCATAGGACTCAATGGGTTTTCAAATGTTTCTTCATAGATAATATAAAAGAAGTGTTTCCTACCTGGTGAATAAAAAGGAAAGTTTGTCTCTGGGAGATGAATCCACACATCCCAAAGCAGTTTCACAGAAATTTCTTTCTAGTCTTTATCTGAGGATATTTGCTTTTTTCCCAAAGACCTTAATAGGCTCCCAAATGTCCCCCTGCAGATTCGACAAAAAGAATCTTTCCCAGCTCCTGAGTACAAAGAAAGTGTTCACTCTGTGAAATGAATCCACATACCCCCAAGTAGTTTCACAGATAGCTTCTTTCTAGTTCTTATCTTGGGATATTCGGTTTTTCCTTAGAAGCCTCTATGTGTTCCCAAACGTCCCTTTGGAGATTCTACAAAAAAAGTATTCCAACCTGCTGAATGAAAAGAAATGCTTAACTCTGTGAGATGAATCTACAGATCAGAAACCAGTTTCACAGATAGCTTTTTTCTAGTTTTTATCTTAGGATATTCTGTTTTTCCCAAAATACTTCAATAAGATCTCAAATATCCCTATGCAAATTCTACAAAAAGAGAGTTTTTAACCTACTGAATCAAAGGAAAAGTTTAACTCTGTGAGTTGAATCCCCACGTCTTAAAGCAGTTTCACAGATAGTTTCTTTCTAGTTTTTACCTGGAAATATTAGGTTTTTCCTCTTAGGCCTCAATGCAATCCCAAATGTCCCTTTACAGATTCTACAAAAAAAAGTGCTTCCAACCTGCTGAATCAAAAGCAAGGTTTAACTCTGTGAGATGAATCCACACTTCACCACGCAGTTTCACAGATGGCTTCTTTCTATTTTTTAACTAAGGATATTCAGTTTTCCCCTTAGGCCTCAATGGGTTCTTAAACGTCCCTTCGTAGGTTCTACAGAAAGAGTGTTTCCAACCTGTTGAAACAATAGAAAGTTTGTTTCCATAGGCCTCAATTGGCTCCCAAATGTCACATCGCAGATTCTACAAATATGGTGCTGCCAACATGCTGAATCAACAGAAAGGTTTAACTCTGTGGGACGATTTGACATATCACCAACCAGTTTCACAGATAGTTTCTTTCTAGTTTTTCTCTGGGGATATTCGTTATTTTTTTTCATAGGTCTCCACAAGCTCGAAAATGTCCCTTTGCATATTCTACAAAAACACTTTTTGCAACCCGATGAATCAAAAGAAAACTGTAACTCTATGAGTTGAATCCAATTATCTCAAAGCAGTTTCACAGATAGCTTCTTTCTGGGTTTTTTAAGGGGCTGTTAGGTTTTTCCTCATGTGCCTCAGTGGGCTCCCACATGTCCCTTTGCAGATTATTCAAAAAGAGTGTTTCCAACCTGCTGAATCAAAAGAAAGGCTTAACTCTGTGAGGAAAATCCACACATCACCAAGCAGTTTATAATAGAGGTTTTGTAGTTTTAATCTGAGGATATTAGATTTTTTTTCCTTAATCCTTAATGGATTCCCCAATGTCCTTTTGCAGATTCTACAAAAAAATTGTTTTCAAATTGCTGAATCATAGGGACATATTAACTATGAGAGATAAATTGACACATCAACAAGCTGTTCCACAAATAGCTTCTTTCTAGTTTTAATCTGAGAATATTTGGATTTACCCCCATAAGCCTCAATGAGCTCCCAAATGTCCCTTGGCAGATTCTACAAACAAAAGTGTTTCCATCTCTGTGAGATGAATCCACACATCACAAAGCAGTTCACAGATAGTTTATTTTAATTTTTACCTTGTGATATTCGGTTTTTCTTCATAGGCCTCAGTGGGCTCCAAAATGTCAAATTGCAGATACTACAAAAAGTGTTGCCAACATGCAGAATCAACAGAAAGGTTTACCTTTGTGAGGTGGTTCCATGCATCACAAACCAGTTTCACAGAGAGCTTCTTTCTGGTTTTTATCTGGGGAAACCCAGTTTTTCACTATAGGACTCAATGGGTTCCTAAGTATCCCTTCACTGATACTTCAAAAAGAGTGTTTACAACCTGTTGAATCAAAAAAAAAAAAATGTTTACCTCAGTTAGATGAATCCACACCTCACCACATAGTTTCACTGATAGCTTCTTTGTAGTTTTTAACTAGGGATTTTTTATTTTTCCCCATAGGCCTCAATGGGCTCCCAAATCTACTTTTGCAGATCTAAAATAAAGACTGCTTCCAACGTGCTGAATCAAAAGAAAGCTGTAACCCTGTGAGATGAATCCAAAAATCACAAAGCAGTTTAACTGATAGCCTTTTCTAGTTTTTATGGGTGATATTTAGCTTTACCCCTTAGGCCCCACCAAGCTCCCAAACGTTCCTTCTCAGATTCTACAAAAAGAGTGATTCCAATGGATGAGTCAAAAGAAAGGTTTAACTCTGTGAGATGAATCTGCTAATCACCATGCAATTTCACATATAGCTTCTTTCTTGTTCTTATCTAGGGATATATGGTTTTTCCCCATAGACTTCAATGGTCTCCCAAATGTCTCTTCAAAGATTCAGCAAAAAGAATGTTTCCAACCTGCTGAATCAAAAGACAGGACTAACTATGTGATTTGAATCCAGACATCACCAAGCAATTTCAAATATGGCTTTTTTATTTCAAGTTTTCTCTGGGGATATTCTTTTCTCCCTTTAGGCCTCAGTAAGTTCCAAAATGTCCCTTCACGAATTCTACAAAAGGCGTGTGTCTCCAACCCGCTAAATCAAAGAAACTTTTAACTCTGTGAGTTGAATCAACCCATCACCAAGCCATTTCCCAGGTAGCTTCTTCCTAGTTTTTATCAGTGGATATTCTTTCTTCCTCATAGTCCTCAATGGTCTCCCAAGTGTCCCTTCTCAGATTCTATGAAATAGGGTTTTTAACCTGTTAAATCAAAAGAAAGCTTTTACTCTGATTTGAATCAACACATCACCAAGCTATTTCACAGATACCTTCTTCCCAGTTTTTATCTGGGGATATTCCCTTTTTCCACTTAGGCCTCAATGGGTACCCAAATGTCCCATCACAGATTCTATGAAAATAGTGTTTTCCAACTGGTGAATCAACAGAAAGTTTTAACTCTGTGAGAAGAATCCACACATCACCAAGTAGATTCACAGATAGTTTCAATCTAATTTTTATCTGGGGATAGTCTGCTTATCCCTTACTACTCGTTGGGCTTCAAAATATCCCTTTGCAAGTTCTGCAAAAAGAGTGTTTCCAACCTTCTGAAGCAAAAGAAAGCTTAAACTCAGTGAGTGGAATGCACACATCCCCAAGTAGTTTCACATATGGCTTCTTTCTAGTTTTTATTTGGGGATATTCAGTTTTTCCTCATAGGACTTAAAGGGCTCAAAAATGTCCCTTTGCAGATCCTACCAAAAGTGTGTTTCCAACCTTCTGATCATATTCAGCAAAGTCTCAGGATACAAAATTAATGTGCAAAAATCACAAGCATTCTTATACACCAGTAACAGACAAGCAGAGAGCCAAATCAGGAATGAACTTCCATTCACAATTGCTTCAAAGAGAATAAAATACCTAGGAATCCAACTTACAAGGGATGTAAAGGACCTCTTCAAGGAGAACTACAAACCACTGCTCAGTGAAATCAAAGAGGACACAAACAAATGGAAGAACATACCATGCTCATGGATAGGCAGAATCAATATTGTGAAAATGGCCATACTGCCCAAGGTAATTTATAGATTCAATGCCATCCCCATCAAGCTACCAATGAGTTTCTTCACCGAATTGGAAAAAACCGCTTTAAAGTTCATATGGAACCAAAAAAGAGCCCGTATTGCCAAGACAATCCTAAGTCAAAAGGACAAAGCCGGAGGCGTCACGCTACCTGACTTCAAACTATACTACAAGGCTACAGTAACCAAAACAGCATGGTACTGGTACCAAAACAGAGATATAGACCAATGGAACAGAACGGAGCCTTCAGAAATAATGCCACACATCTACAACCATCTGATATTTGACAAACCTGAGAAAAACAAGAAATGGGGAAAGGATTCCCTATTTAATAAATGGTGCTGGGAAAATTGGCTAGCCATAAGTAGAAAGCTGAAACTGGATCCTTTCCTTACTCCTTATACGAAGATTAATTCAAGATGGATTAGAGACTTAAATGTTAGACCTAATACCATAAAAACCCTAGAAGAAAATCTAGGTAGTACCATTCAGGACATAGGCATGGGCAAGGACTTCATGTCTAAAACACCAAAAGCAACGGCAGCAAAAGCCAAAATTGACAAATGGGATCTCATTAAACTAAAGAGCTTCTGCACAGCAAAAGAAACTACCATCAGAGTGAACAGGCAACCTACAGAATGGGAGAAAATTTTTGCAATCTACTCATCTGACAAAGGGCTCATTTCCAGAATCTACAAAGAACTCAAACAAATATACAAGAAAAAAACAAACAACCCCATCCAAAAGTGGGGAAAGGATATGAACAGACATTTCTCAAAAGAAGACATTCATACAGCCAACAGACACATGAAAAAATGCTCATCATCACTGGCCATCAGAGAAATGCAAATCAAAACCACAATGAGATACCATCTCACACCAGTTAGAATGGCAATCATTAAAAAATCAGGAAACAACAGGTGTTGGAGAGGATGTGGAGAAATAGGAACACTTTTACACTGTTGGTGGGATTGTAAACTAGTTCAACCATTATGGAAAACAGTATGGCGATTCCTCAAGGACCTAGAACTAGATGTACCATATGACCCAGCCATCCCACTACTGGGTATATACCCAAAGGATTATAAATTATGCTACTACAAAGACACATGCACACGTATGTTTATTGCGGCACTATTCACAATAGCAAAGACTTGGAATCAACCCAAATGTCCATCAGTGACAGACTGGATTAAGAAAATGTGGCACATATACACCATGGAATACTATGCAGCCATAAAAAACGATGAGTTTGCGTCCTTTGTAGGGACATGGATGCAGCTGGAAACCAT
>NC_045445.1:90211690-90274773 GCF_002776525.5 Piliocolobus tephrosceles
TGATGGGTGCTGACGAGTTGATGGGTGCAGCACACCAACATGGCACATGTATACATATGTAACCTGCACGTTATGCACATGTACCCTAGAACTTAAAGTATAATAAAAAAAAAAAACCAAAAACATTAAAAGATACCTTCTAATTTCAACTAAACCACACATTATAGATTAAATTACTATCTTTAATTTTGTGAGATAATTTTTAAGATCTGAGTTTTCACTTTCCTATTTGATTATAGCAAAATCACAATTAAAATTAAATTAAGTAACATAATTATAGGTAGTAAAATACTATAGATTTTTTGTATAGCTGTATACATTTCTTATTATGCAAGAGAATAATAAAATGAAAAAAGTGTAAAAAAAAAAAAAAAAAAGAAATGTTTAACTCTGTGAGACGAATCCACACGTAACCAAGCAGCTTCACAGATGGCTTCTTTCTAGTTTTTATGTGGGGATATTCAGTTCCTTCCCATAAGCCCCAAAGGACTCCCAAATGTCCCTTTGCAGATTCTACAAAAAAAGTGTTTCCAACCTGCTGAGTCAAAAGAATGGTTTAAGTCTGTGGGATACATCCACACATCACCAAGCAGTTTCACAGATAGCTTCTTTCTAGCTTTTATCTGGCGATATTTCCTTTTACTCAGATGCTCCAGCGGGCTCCCTAATGTCCCTGTGCAGGTTCTACAAAAAGGGTGTTTCCGTACTGCTGAATTGAAAGAATGATTTATCTCAGTGAGATGAATCTACACATCGCCAAGCAGTTTCAGTGATAGCTTATTTCTAGTTTTCATCTGGGTGTATTCCATATTACCCCATAGGCCTCCATGGACTCCAAATGTCCCTTCGCAGATTCTACAAAAATAGTGTTTCCAACCTGCTGAATCAAAAGAAAGTTTAACTCTGTGAGATGAATCTACCCATCACCAAGAGTTTTCATCCATTGTTTCTTTCTAGTTTTTACCTGAGAATGTTTATTTTCCCATATGCCTCAATGGACTCTGAAGAGTCCTTTCGCAGAGTCTACAAAAACAGTATTTCCAACCTGCTGAATAAAACAAAAGTTTTATCTCTGTGAGATAAATCCCCACCTCACCAAGCAGTTTCACAGGCAAATTCTTTCAAATTTTTGTTTGGGGATGTTCGGCTTTTCCCCATAGGACTCAATGGGCTCTCAAATGTCCCTTCGCATATTCTACAAAAGAAGTGTTTCCAATCTGCTGAATCAAAAGAAAAGTTTAACTCTATGAGATGAATCCACATATCCAGAAGCAGTTTCACATATAGCTTCTTTTAAGTATTTATCTGGAGTTATTCAATTTTTCCTTGTTGGCTTCAATGGCTCCTGAATGGCCATTCACAGTTTCTACAAAAAGAGTGTTTCCAACCTGCTGAATTCAAAGAAAGCTTTAATTCTGTGAGACATATCTACACATCACAAGCCATTTCACAGGCAGTTTTTTCTTGTTTTAATCTGGGATATTCCGTTTTTCCCCACAGGCCTCAATGGGTGCACAAATGTCCCTTTGCATATTCTACAAAAAGAGGGTTTCTGTCCTGCTGAATTGAAAGAAAGTTTTATCTCGGTGAGATGAATCTACACATCAACAAGTAGTTTCAGAGATAGTTTTTATCTGGGTTTTATTCTAGTTTTTATCTGGGTTTATTCTGTTTTACCCCATAGACCTCTAAGGGTTCCAAATGTCCCTTCACAGATACTACAAAAAGAGTGTTTCTAACCTGGTCAATCAAAATAAAGGTTTAATTCTGTGAGATGAATCTACACATCACCAAGTATATACGTCTATTGATTGTTTCTAGTTTTTATCTGAGGATATTGGATTTTTTTCTGAAGTGTCCCTTCACAGATTATACAAAAACACTGTTTCCAAACTGCGAAATAAAACAAAAGTTTCATCTCTGTGAGATGAATCCACACATCACCAAGAAGTTTCACAGATAGCCTCTTTCTAGTTTTTATCTGTGGTTTTATGTTTTTCCCCATATGCCTCAAAGTGAAACCAAATGTTTCTTCATGCATTCTACAAAAAGAGTGCTTCCAACCTGCTGAATCAAAAGAAAGGATAAATTGTGTGAAATGAATTCACACACAACAAATCAGTTTCACTACTGGCTTCTGTCTAGTTTTTATCTGGGGAAATTTGGTTTTTCCTTATCAGTCTCAATGGGCTCCCAATATCTCTTTGCAGATTCTACAAAAAGAGTGTTTCCAACCTGCTGAATCAAAAGAAAGGTTTAACATTATGAGACAAATCCACACATCACAAAGCAGTTTCAAAGATAGTTTCTTTCTAGTTTGTATCTGTGGAAATTCGGTTTTATCCGAGAGGCCTCAAAGGGCTACAAAATGTCCTTTTGCTGATTCTACAAAAAGAGTGTTTCCAACCTGCTTTATCAAAAGAAAGGTTTAGCCTTGTGCTATTAATTTACACAACACAAAGCAGTTTCACATGTATCTTCTTTCTCGTTTTTATCTGGGGATAATCTGTTTTTCCCCATAGACCAAAATGGGCTCTCAAATATTCCATTGCAACCTGTATGAAGAGTGTTTGCAACCAGCTGAATCAAACAAAACGCCTCACTCTGTGAAATGATTACTCCCATCACATAGCTGTTTCATAGATCGCTTCTTTCTAGTTTTTATGTGCAGATATTAGGCTTTTTCCCATGGGGCACAATGAAGTCCCAAAGGTCCTTTCACAGATTCTGCAAAAAGAGTGTTTCCAACCTGCTGAATCAAAAAAATATTTTAACTCTATGAGATGAATCCACATATCACCAAGTAGTTTCCCAGATAGCTTCTCTCTGGTTTTTATTTGGGGATATTCAGTTTTTCTCATTGGCCTCAATGTGCTCCCAAATTTTCTTTGGCAGATTCTGCAAGAATAGCGTTTTTGACCTGCTGAATCAAAAGAAGGGTTTACTTTTGTGATATAAAGGGATATTCGGTTTTTCCCCATATGCCTCAATGTGCAGTCAAATGTCGCTTGGCACATTCTGCAAAAGGAGAGCTTTTAATCTGCTGAATCAAAAGAAAGGTTTAACTCTGGGTGATGAATCTGCACATCACAAAGCAATTTCACAGATAGTTTCCTCCTAGTTTTTATCTGGGAATATTCTGTTTTTCCCCATATCCCTCAGTGCAATCCCAAATGTTTCTTTGGAGATTCTTCAAAAAGAGTGTTTCCAACCTGCTGAATCAGAAGAAAGGATTTACCGTGTCACATGAATCCAAACATAACCAAGGAGTTTCACAGATACCTTCTTTCTAGTTTTTATCCGGGGATATTCACTTTTTCCCATAGTCCTCAAAGGGCTCTCGAATATGCCTTTGCAAATTCTACAAAAAGAGTGTTTTGAGATGTATCCACACATCCTAGGCATTTTCACAGATAGTTTCTTTCTAGTTTTCATCTGGGGATATTTGTTTTTTTTTTTTTTTCATAGGCCTCAATAGGCTCCCAATTATCCCTTTGCAGAGTCTACAAAAAGAGTGTTTTCAACCTGCTGAATCAAAAGAAAGGTTCAACTCTGGGACATGAATACACACATCAAAAAGAAGTTACAGTAATA
The DNA here is from genome assembly GCF_002776525.5 of Piliocolobus tephrosceles. Classification (NCBI taxonomy): domain Eukaryota; kingdom Metazoa; phylum Chordata; class Mammalia; order Primates; family Cercopithecidae; genus Piliocolobus; species Piliocolobus tephrosceles. Next base: position 90,215,285 of record NC_045445.1, read on the forward strand.
AGTTCTTTCAAGTTTTTAACCAGAAATATTCAGTTTTTCCCACATTGGCATCAATGAAATTTGAAAAGACCCTTCACAGATTCTACACAAAGAGTGTTTAAAACCTGGTAAATTAAAAGAAATGTTTAACTGTACAAGATGAATCCACACATTATCAGGCTGTTTCACAGATAGATAGCTTCTTTCTAGTTTTTATCTGGGGATATTCTGTTTTTCCCCATAGGCCTCAATGACTTCCCAAATGTCCCTTTGCAGATTCTATAAAAAGAGTGTTTCTTGGCCAGGCACGGTGGCTCATGCCTGTAATCCCAGCACTTTGGGAGGCCGAGGCGGGCAGATCACAAGGTCAGGAGATCGAGACCACGGTGAAACCCCATCTCTACTAAAAATACAAAAAATTAGCTGGGTGCGGTGGCAGGGGTCTGTAGTCCCAGCTTCTCAGGAAGCTGAGGCAGGAGAATGGCGTGAACCCAGGAGGCGGAGCTTGCAGTGAGCCAAGGTGGCACGACTGCTCTCCAGTCTGGGCGACAGAGGGAGACTCCGTCTCAAAAAAAAAAAAAAAAAAGAAAAGAGTGTTTCCAACCTGATGAACCAAAAGAAAGGTAAAACTCTCTATGATTAATCCACATGTCACCAAGCTGCTTCACTGATACCTTCTTTCTAGCTTTTATCTGCTAATATTAGGTTTTTCCCCATAGGCCCCAAAGGGCTCCTAAATATCCCTTCACAGATTCTCAAAAAGAGTGTTTCTAACCTTCTGAAGCATAAGAAAGATTTAATTCTGTGAACTGAATCCACACATCACACGGTAGTTTCACAGATAGCTTCTTTCTAGTTTTTATCTGGGGATATTTGGTTTTTCCCAATAGGCCTCAAAGGGCTCCCAAATGTCCCTTTGCAGATTCTACAGAAAGAGGATTTCCAATCTACTGAATTAAAAGTAACTTTCAACTCTGTGAGATAAGTCCAGACATCACCAAGTAGATTCACAGATACCTTGTTTCTAGCTTTTATCTGGGGGTATTCAGTTTTTCCCCATAGATGCCAGTGGCCTTCCAAATGTTACTTCACAGATACTACAAACAGACACTTTCCAACATGGTGGATCAAAAGAAAGGTTTAACTCTGTGAAATGAATCCATGCATCAGCAAACAGTTTCACAGATAGTTTTTTTAAAAGTTTATATCTGAAGATGTTCTGTTTTTTTTTTTTTTTTTTTTTTTCTGTAGGACACAATCGACTGCCATACCTACCCTCGCAGAGTCTAAGAAAAAGAGTATTTCCAACCTGCAGAATCAAAAGAAAGGTTTATCTCTGTGAGATGAATCCCTACATCACCAGGCAGTTTCATAGATAGCATCCTTTTAGTTTTTATCTGGTTATATTTGTTTTTCATCATAGGCCTCAAAGGGCTCTCAAATGTCCCTTTGCAGATTCTGCAAAAAGTGTGTTTCCAACTGGATGAATCCAAAGCAAGTTTCACTCTGTGAGATGAATTGACACATCACCAGGTATTTTCACAGATAACTTCTTTTTAGTTTTCATTTGGGAATATTCAGTGTTTCCTCATGGGCATCAATGGGATTTGAAATGATCCTTCACAGATTCCACAAAAAGAGTGTCTCCAATCTGCTGAATTGAAAGAAAGATTTAACTATGTTAGAGGTATCCACATAGCTCAAGGCAGTTTTACAGGTTGCTTCTTTCTAGATTTTATCTGGAAATACTCGGTTTTACCAAATAGGTGTTAATAGGCTCCCAAATGGATCTTCACAGATTCTTCAAAAGGAGTCTTTCCAACTTGCTTAATTAACAGAAAGATACATCTCTGTTAGATGAATCAACACATCACTGAGCGGTTTCACAGATAACTTCTTTCTAGCTTTTATCTGGGGACATACAGTTTTCCCCCATAGGCCTCAAGGGCTATCAAATGTCCCCTCACAGATTCTGATAGAAGATTGCTTCCTACCTGGTGATTCAAAAGAAATTTTTAACTCTGTGAGATGAATCCACACATCAACAAGCAGTTTCACAGATAGCTTCTTTTTTTGTTTGTATCTGGGGATTTTCTGTTTTCTCCCTTGGACCCTAAAGGACTCCCAAACGTCCCTGCACAGATTATACAAAAAGAGTGTTTACAACCTGTTGAATCAAAAGAAAGGTTTAACTCTATGAGATCAATCCACACATCACCAGGCAGATTCACAGAAATTGTCTTCCTAGCTTTTTTCTGGGGATATTTGGTTCTTTTCCCCATGGGCCTCAATGATTTCCCAAATGTCCCTTCGCAGATTCTACAAGAAGAGGGTTTTCAACCTGACTAATTGAAAGAAAATTTTAATTCTGTGAGGTGAATCCACACATCACCAAGGAGTTTCTCAGATAATTTATTTCTAGTTTTCATCTGGGAATATTCAGTTTTTCCCCATAGCCCTCACTGGCTCCCAAATGTTGCTTTGCTGATTCTCAAAAAGAGTGTTTCCAACCTTATGAATCATCAGAAAAATTTAACCTTGTGAAGTAAATCCACACATCAAAAAGCAGTTTCACAGATAACTTCTTTCTAGTTTTTATTTGGGGATATTCATTTTTTGCTTTTTATTTTTTAAATAGGCCTCAATGAACTCTCAAATATCCCTTGGCAGATCCAACAAAAAGAATGTTTCCAACATGCTGAATAAATAGAGAACTTTAATTCTGTGCAGTGAATATCCACTTCACAAACAGTTTCACAGATAGTGTCTTTCTAGTTATTATCTGATGATATTTTGTTTTCCCAATAAACCTCAAAGGGCTCTCAAGTGTCTTTTTGCAGATTCTACAAAAAGTGGTTTTCCAAAAGGCTGAATCAGTAGAAAAGTCTAACTCTGTAATATGAATCCAGAAAACACAAAGCAGTTTCACAGATACCTTCTTTCTAGTTTTGATGTGGGCATATTCCATTTTCCCCCATAGTCCTAAATGTCCTCCCAAATGTTCCTTCTCAGATTCTACAAAAAGAGTGTTTTTAACCTGCTGAGATTAAAGAAATGTTTAATTCTGTGAGTTGAATCCACACATCACAAAGCCATTTCACAGATAGCATCTTTTGAGTTTTTTTATTGGGGATATTCCATTTTTCCAATTGGCCTCAATGGGCTCCCACACGTTTCTTTGCAGTCTAGAAAAATAGATTTTCCACCCTGCTGACTCAAAAGAAAGATTTAACTCTGTGAGATGAATCCACAAATCACAAAGTAATTTCATAGATAGCTTCTTTTTTGTTTTTATCTGGAAATATTCAGTTTTTCCCCATTGTCTTCATTGGGCTCCAAAATGTCCCTTTGCGGATTCTAAAAAAACAGTGTTTGCAACCTGTTAATCCAAAGAAATATTTAAATCTGTGTGATGAATCTGCACATCACAAAGCAGGTTTTAAGACAGCTGCTTTCTAGTTTTAATCTGGGGATATTTGTTTTTTTTCCCATGGACCTCAAAGGGCTCCCAAGTGTCCCTTTGCAGATTCTATGACAAGAGTGTTTCCAACTTGGTGAATAAAAATGAAGTTTAAGTCTGTGAGATGAATTCACACATCACAAAGCAGTTTCATAGATAGCTTCTTCCTACTTTTTATCTGGGGATATTTGTTTTTTTCCCATAGGCCACAATAGGCTCCAATATATCCTTTCCCAAATTCTACAAAAAGGCTGTTTCAAATCTGCTGAGTGAAAAAATCTTTCAACTCTATGAGATGAATCCACACATCATCAAACAGTTTCACAGATAGATTCTTTCTAGTTTTTATCTGGAGATATGTGGTTTTCCCTTGTAGGCTTCAATGTGCTCTCAAGTATCCATTTGAAGATTTCTCAAAAAGAGTGTTCTTATCTGGCTGAATCAAAAGAAAGTTTTAACTCTGTGAGCTGTATGCACACTTCAAAAAGCAGTTTCATGGATAGCTTCTTTGTAGTTTTTATCTGGAGATATTCAGTTTTTCCCCATAGGCTATAATGGGCTCCTCTCTGTCCCGTCACAGATACTTCAAAAAGAGTGTTTCCAAATGGATGAATCAAAAGAAAGATTTAAGTCTGTGAGATGAATTTACAGAACACAAAGCAGATTCACAGATATCTTTTCTCTATTTTTTAGCTGGAAATATACAGTTTTTCCCTATAGGCCTCAAAGGGACCCTAAATATTTCTTTGCAGATTGTAGAAAAAGACTTTCTCCATCGTGCTGAGTCAAAGAAATGTTTTACCTCTGTGAGATGAATCCACACATGACAAAGCAGTTTCATAGATAGCTTCTTTCCTGTTTTTCCTTGGGTATAGTTGTTTTTTTTTTTTTTTCTCCTATAGGTCTCAACAGGCTCTTAAATATCCCTTCGTAGATCCTACAGAAAGAGTATTTCCAACCTGCTGAATCAAAAGAAATGTTTAATACTGTGACATCAATCCACACGTTACAAAGCAATTTCACAGCTAACTTCTTTCTAGTTTTTCTTTCGAGATATTCACTTTTTCCCCATAGGCCACAATAGGCTCTCAAAAGTCTCTTCTCAGGTTCAACAAACAGAGTGCTTCCAACCTGCTGAATCAAAAGAAAATTTTAACTCTGAGATGAATCCTCAGATCACAAAGCAGTTTCACAGATAGCTTCTTTCTAGTTTTTCTCTGGGGATATTTGGATTTTCCCCACAGGCCAAAATGCACTCCGGAATGTCCCTTTGCAGATTCTACAAAAAGAGCATTTCCAAACTGCTGTATCAAAGAAATGTTTTAAGTCTATGACATGAATCCACACATCACCAAGCAGAAGCAGTTTCACTGGTGGCTTCCCTCTAGTTTTTATGTGGGGATGATCAGTTTTTCCCCATAGCCTGCAATGTCCTCTCAAATGTGCCTTTACAGATTCTATAAAAAGAGTGTTTTAACCTGCTGAATCCAAAGAAAGGTTTGACACTGTGATATGAATCCACACATCAAAATGCAGTTACACAGATGGCTTCTTTCTAGTTTTTATCTGAGGACATTGTGTTTTTACCCCATAGACCTCAATGGGCTCCAAGTGTCCATTCACAGATTCTACAAAAAGAGTTTTCCCAAGCTGCCGAATCAAAAGAAAGATTTAACTCTGAGATGAATCCACAGAACACAAAGCAGTTTACAGATACCTTCTTTCTAATTTTTCGTTTGTGGATATTCAATTTTCCAATATTTGCCTCGATGGGCTCCCAATATTTCTTCACTGATTCTACAAAAACAGTGTTTCCAACATGCTGCACCAAAAGAAAGGTTTAACTCTGTGAGTTGAAACCACACATCACAAAGCCACTTCAAAGTTAGCTTCTTTCTAGTTTTTTAACTGGGAATACAACATTTTTCCCCATAGGCCACAATGGGATCTGAAAAGTCCCTTTGCAGATTCAACGAAAAGAGTGTTTTCAACCTGATGAATCAAAAGAAAAGTTTATCTCAGTGAGTTAAATCCATACATCCCAAAGCAGTTTCACAGATACCTTCCTTCTAGCTTTTATATGAGGATATTTCTTTTTTATCTACAGACCACAAAAGGCTCCAAAATGTCCCTTCACAGATACTACTAAGAGAGTGTTTCCGATGTGCTAAATCAAAAGGAAAGTTTAAATCTGTGATATGAATCCACAGATCATAAGGGATTTTTCCAGATAGCTTCTTTCTGGTTTTTATCTGGGAATATTAATTTTTTTCCCAATAGTCCCCAATGGGACTCCAAAGGTCCCATTGCAGATCTACAAAAAGAGTGTTTCCACCCACCTGAATCAAATGAAAGGCCTAACTCTGTAAGATGAATCCACACATCACAAATCAGTTTCACAGATAGACTTTTTCTAGTTTTTATCTGGGGTTATTTGGGTTTTCAACATTGGCCTTAATGTGTTCCCAATGCGCTCCCAAATATCCCTTCACAGATTCTACAAAAAAAAAGTTTTCAAACTGCTGAATGAAGAGAAAAGTTTAACTTTCAGATGAATGCACACATCAAACAGTAGTTTCTCAGATAGCTTCCTTCTCATTTTATGGTGGAATATTCAATTTTTTGGCCATTGACCTCATTAGTTATTAAATGTCCATTCTCAGAACGAACAAATAAAGTGTTTTCAAACTGCTTAATCAAAAGAAAGGTTTAATTCTGTGAGATGAATGCACACATCACAAAGTGGTTTCTTAGAAAGGTTTTTTCTGGTTTTAATCTGAAGATTTTTTTTTCACCATAGACCTCAAGGGACTCCCAAAATCCCCTTCACAGATTCTACCAAAACAGTGTTTCCAAACAGCTGAATGCAAAGAAAGGTTTACATCTGTGAGATGAATTGACTCATCGCAAAGCGATTTCTTGGACAGCTTCCTTCTAGTTTTTATCGTGAGATATTTGCTTTTTCACCTTTTGCCTCAATAAGCTCCCAAATATGTGCAGAATGGACAGAAACAGTGTTTCCAAGCTACTAAATCAAAAGAATGATTTAACTCTGTGAGATGAATGAGTACATCGCAAAGCAGTTTCTCAGAAAGCTTCTTTCTAGTTTTAATCTGAAGTTATTTTCTTTTTCACAATAGGCCTCAATGCGCTCCAAAATGTCCCTTCAGGGATTCTACAAAAACAGTGTTTCCAACCTGCTGAATGAAAAGAAGCATTTAACTCTATGAGATGAATTCACACATCACAAAGCTGTTTCACAGATAACTTCCCTCTAGTTTTTCCTGTGATATTCGATTTTATGCCAATGAACTCAATGATCTCCCAAATTTCCATTCGCAGAATGGAAAAAAAACAGTGTTTTCAAATTGCTGAATATAAAAAGGTTTAATGGGATGAATGGACACATCACAAAGCAATTTCTCAGAAAGTTTCTTTCTACTTTTTACCTGAAGATATTTTCTTTTTCACCATAGGCCTCAATATGCTAAGAAATGTCCCTACACATGTAAAAAAAAAAAAAAAGTATTTCCAGAGTGCTGAATGAAAAGTAAGGTTTAACTCTATGAGATGCATGCACACATCACAAAGCAGTTTCTCAGAAAATTTCTTTCTTGTTTTTATCTGAAGATATTTTCTTTTTCACCATAGCTCTCAAAGTTCTCCCAAGTATTCCTTTGAAGATTCTTCAAAAACAGTGTTTTCAAACTGCTGATTGAAAAGAAAGTTTTAACTTTTTGAGATGACCGCATACAACAGAAAGCGGTTTCTCAGATAGCTGCATCTAATTTTTACACTAGATTATTCTATTTTTCATCACTGATCTCAATGAGCTCCAAAATATCCCTTTGCAGATTCTACAAAAAGAGTACTTCCAAGGAGCTGAATGAAAAGAAAGGTTTAACTCTGCCAGATGAATGCACACATCACAAATTGATTTTGCAGATAGCTTCCTTCTAGTTTTATTGTGGGATATTCAATTTTTTGCCACTGGCTTAAATTAGCTCCCAGATGTCCAATACCTAAATGGACAAAAACAGTGTTTCCAAACTGCAGAATCAAAATAAGGGTTTAATTCTGTTAGATGAATGCACACGTTTCAAAATATTATCTCAGAAAGCTTCTTTCTAGTTTTTATCTGAAGTTATTTTTCTTTTCCCCATAGGACTCAATGTGCTCTCAAATATGCCTTCGCAGATTGTACAAAAACACTGTTTCATAACTTCTGAATGAAAAAGGAAGTTTTACCTCTGTCATCACAAACCGATTTCTCAAATAGCTTCCTTCTGTTTTTCTTTTGTGGGATATTCGATTTTTCCCTATTGGCCTCTATGAGCTCCCAAATGTCCACTCACAGAATGGACAGAAACAGTGTTTCCAAACTGTTGAAACAAAAGAAAGATTTAACTCTGTGAGATTAATGCACACATCACAAAGCAGTTCTTCAGAAAGTTCCTTTCTAGTTTTCATCTGATGATATATTCTTTTTCACCACAGGCCTCAGTGTGCTCCCAAATATCCTTTTGCAGATTCTAAAAAACAGTATTTTGAAGTGGCTGATGGAAAAGAAAGGTTTAACTCTATGAGACAATGCCCACATCACAAAGCTGTTTCTCAGAAAGTTTCTTTCTATTTTTTATCTGAAGATATTTTCTTTTTCACCATAGGTCTCAATGTTCTCCCAAATATCCCTTCACAGATTCCACAAAAACAGTGATTACAAACTGCTGAATGAAAAGAAAGGTTAAACTCTTTGAGTTTAATTTACACATCACAAAGTGGTTTCTCAGAGAGCTTACTAATAGATATTATCCTTGGATACTCCACTTTTCACCACTGACATCAATGAGCTACCAAATGTCCATTCTGCGAATGAACAAAAACAGTGTTTCAAAACTGCTGTATCAAAGAAAGGTTTAAATCTGTGAGATGCATGCACACATCACAAGCAGTTTCTCAGAAAGATTCTTTCCACTTTTTATCTGAAGATATTTTCTTTTTCACCATAGGCCTCAATGCACTCCCAAGTATTCCTTCACAGATTCTAAAAACATGAGGTTTCCAAACTGCTGAATGAAAAGTAAAGTTTAACTCTGTGAGAAGAATGCACATATCACAAAGCAGTTTCTCAGGTATCTCTTTTCTAGTTTTTATCCTGGGATGTTCACTTTTTCGTCATTGGCCTCAATGAGTTCCCAAATATAAATTTGCAGAATGGACAAAAACAGTGTTTCCAAACTGCTGAATCAACAGAAAGGTTTAACCCAGTGAGATGAATGAACACATCACAAAGTGGTCTCTCAGATAGATTCCTTCTGCTTTTTATCCTGAGATATTGGATTTATTGCCAATGAGCTCCCAAATATCCATTGGCAAAGAGGACAAAAAGAGTGTTTTCAAACAGCTGAATCAAAAGAAAGGTTTAACTTTATGAGATGGATATATTCCATTTCATCACATAAGTCTCAATGCCTCCATAATGTCGTTTTGCAGATTCTAGAAAAAGAGTGTTTCCAACCTGCTGAATCAAGAGAAAGGTGCTACTCTGTGAGATGAATCCACACATCACAAAGTAGTTTTGAAGATATCTTCTTTCTGGTTTCTGTCTGTGGTTATTGTTTTCCCCTTTGGCCCCAATGGGTTACCAAATGTCCCTTCACAGATTCTACAAAAAGTCGGTTCCCAATCTGCTGAATCAGAAGAAAGGTTTATGTCTGTGAGATGAATCCACTCATTTCAAAGCAGTTTCACAGATAGCTTCTTTGTAGTTTTTATCTGGAGATATTAGGATGTTCTCCATAAGCCACATTGGGCTCCCAAATGTCTTTTCACAGATCCTACGAAAAAAGGAACTCAAACCTGTTGAATCAAAAGAAAGAGTTAACTCTGAAACATTCTATCTGTTATGTGGATATATTTGGCTATTTCCCATAAGCCTCAATGCCTCTGAAATATCTTTTTGCAAATTCTACAAAAAGAGTGTTTCAATCTGCTGAATCAAGTGTAAGGTGTTACTCTGTGAGATGAATCCACACATCACAAAGCAGTTTCGAAATGCCTTCTTTATAGTATTCATCTGAAGATATTCGGTTTTGTTTATAGGCATCAAGGGCTCCCAAGCGTCCCTTCACAGACACTAAAAAATAATGTTTCCAAATGGCTGAATCAAATATAGGTTCAACACTATGAGATGAATCCGCACATCACAAAACAGTTTCACAGAGAGATTCTTTCTAGTTTTTGTCTGAGGATATTCGATTTTGTCCTATAAGCCTCAATGGGCTCCAAAAAGTCCCTTCACAGATTCTAAAAAAACAATGTTTTCAACCTGATGAATCTAAAGAAAGGTTAACCCTGTGAGATGATTCCACACATCACAAAGTCGTTTCACAGATTGCTTTTATCCAGTTTTTATCTGGGCATATTGCATGTTTCTCCCTAGGCCTTAATGGGCTTCAAATAGCACCTATGCAGTTTCTACAAAAAAAGTTGTTACAACCTGCTGAGTCAAAAAAAAAATTTAACTCTGTGAGATGAATCTTCACATCACCAAGCTGTTTCTCAGATGGTTTCTTTCTGGTTGTTATCTGAAGATATTTGGTTTTCCCCATAGGGTCAATGGGTTCTTAATTATCCCTTTGCAGATTCTACAAAAAAAACTGGTTCCAACATGTTAAATGAAAACAATGGTTTAACTCTGTGAGGTGAAACCACAAGTGACCAAGCAGTTTCACACATAGCTTCTTTCTAGCTTTTGTCTGAAAATATTCAGTTTCCCCATAGGACTCAATGGGCTTTCAAATGTTTATTCATAGATAATATAAAATAAGTGTGTCCTACCTGGTGAATAAAAAGAAAAAATTATCTCTGGGAGATGAATCCACACATCCCCAGGCAGTTTCACAGTCTTTCCCAGCTGCTGAATACAAAGAAAGCATTAGCTGTGAAACAAATCCACACACACACATCCCCAAGTAGTTTCACAGATAGCTTCTTTCTAGTTTTTATCTTGGGATATTCGATTTTCCCTTAGAAGCCTCAATGTGCTCCCAAATGTCCCATTGTAGATTCTACAGAAAGAGTGTTTCCAACCTGCTGAAACAATAGAAATTTTGTTTCCATACGCCTCAATTGGCAACAAATGTCACTTTGTAGATTCTACAAATACGGTGTTTCCAACCTGCTGAATCAAAAGAAAGGTTTACTTCTGTGAGATGAAAAGACATAGCACCAACCTGTTTCACAGATAGCTTCTTTCTAGGTTTTATAAGGGGATATCAGGTTTTTCCTCATAGGCCTCAATGGCCTCCCACATGTCCCTTTGCAGAATCTTCAAAAAGAGTGTTTCCAATCTGCTGAATTAAAAGAAAGTTTTTCATCAATAAGCTGTTTAGCAGACAGGATTTTGCAGTGTTTATCTGGGGATACTGGATTTTTTTCCCATAGGTCTTAATGGGTTCCCAAATGTCCTTTTGCAGATTCTACAAAAAGATTGTTTTCAAACTGCTGAATCATAAGAAAGGTTTAACTATGGGAGATGAATCCACATATCACCAAGCAGTTTCACATATAGCTTCTTTCTAGTTTTAATCTGAGGATATTTGGATTTACCCTATAAGCCTCAATGGGCTCCCAAATGTCACTTGGCAGATTCTACAAAAAAAAAAAAAAAAAAAAAAAAAAGTGTTTCCAACCCTACTGAAGCAGAAGAAACGTTTATATCTGTGAGATAAATTCCCTCACCACTAAACAGTTTCACAGATAGATCCTTCCTAGTTTTTATCTGTGGATATTTGGTTTTTCTCCAAAGGCCTCAATGAGCTCCAAAATGTACCTTCTCAGATACTACAAAAAAGTGATTCCAATTTGCTGACTCGAAAGAAAGGTTCAACTCTGAGATGAAACCAGAAATCACAAAGGAGTTACACAGATAGCTTCTTTCTAGTTTATCTGCGAGAGTATTCGTTTTTTCCCCATATGCCTCAAAGGGCTCCAAAATGTACCTTTTTGGCTTCCACAAAAACAGTGTTTCCAACATGCTGAATCAAAATAAAGGTTTATCTCTGTGAGATGAATCCACGCTTCACAAAATAGTTCTCAGATAACTACTTTTTAGTTTTTCTTGGGGATATTCGGTTTTTCCTTGAAGGCCTCAGTGGGCTCCAAAATGTCCCATTGCACACACTACAAAAAGAGTGTTGTCAACCTGCTGAATCAACAGAAGGGTTTACCTATGTGAAATGGATCCATACTTCACAAAGTAGTTTCACAGACACCTTTCTGGTTTTTATCGGGGGATACCTGATTTTTCCCTATAGGTCTCAATGGGCTCCTAAATGTCCCTTCACTGATACTTCAAAAAGAGTGTTTCCAACCTGTTGCATCAAAAGAAAGGTTTACCTTCGTTAGATGAATCCACACATCACCACACAATTTCACTGGTATGTTCTTTGTAGTTTTTTTCTGAGGATATTGATTTTTCCCCATAGGTCTCAATGGGCCCCCAAATCTCCTTTTGCAGATTCTAAAATAAAGAGTGTTTCCAACGTGCTGAACCAAAGGAAACCTGTAATCCTGTGAGATGAATCCAAAAATCACAAAGCAGTTTAACACGTAGCTTTTTTCTAGTTTGTATGGGGAATATTCATCTTTACCCCTCAGGTCCCAGCAAACTCCGAAATGTTCCTTTGCGGATTCTACAAAAAGAGTGATTCCAACCTGTTGAGTCAAAAGAAAGGTTTAACTCTGTGGAATACATCCACACATCACCAAGCAGAGTCACAGATAGCTTCATTCTAGTTTTTCTCTGCAGATATTCACTTTTTATCCATAGGCCCAAATAGGCCTCAATGGGCTCCCAAATGTCCCATCACAGATTCTATAAACATAGTTTTCAACCTGCTAAATCAACAGAAAGTTTTAACTCTGTGAGAGGAAACCACACATCACTAAGTAGTTTCACAGATAGCTTTATTCTAGTTTTAATCTGAGGATATTTACTTTTTACCCAAAAGCCCCTATGGGATTCAAAATGTCCCTTTGCAGGTTCTACAAAAAGAGTATTTCCATGCCACTGAATTCAAAGGAAGGTTTATCTCGGTGAGATGAATCTACATATCACCAAGAAGTTTCAGAGATAGCTTATTTCTAGTTTTTATTTGGGTGTATTCCATACTACTGCATAGGTATCCATGGGCTCCAAAATGTCCCTTCGCAGATTCTACAAAAATAATGTTTCCAACCTACTGAATCAAAATAAAGTTTAACTTTGTGAGATTAACCCACCCATCACCAAGAATTTTAAACTATTGTTTCTTTCTAGTTTTTGTCTGAGAATATTTTTCCCCCATAGGCCTCAATTAACTCCAAAATGTCCATTCACAGATTCTACAGAAACAGTGTTTCCAACCTGCTGAACAAAACAAAAGTTTTACATCTGTGAGATGAATCCCCACATCACCAAGCAGTTTCACAGATAACTTCTCTCAAATTTTTATCTGGGGAAGTTTAGCTTCTCCCCATAGGACTCAATGGGCTCTCAAATGTCCCTTCGCATATTCTACAAAAAGAGTGTTTCCAATCTGCTGAATCAAAAGAAAGGTTTAATGCTGTGAGATGAATCCACACATCCAGAAGCAGTTTCACAGATAGCTTCCTTCAAGTATTTTTCTGGAGATACTCAATTTTGCCTTGTAGGCCTCAATGGGCTCCCAAATGGCACATCACAGATTCTACAAAAAGAATGTTTCCAATCTGCTGAATCCAAAGAAAGTTTTAGTTCTGTGAGATGTATCCACACATCCCAAGCTGTTTCACAGATAATTTCATTATAGTTTTTATCTGAGGATATTTGGGTTTTTCCTATAGGCCTCAATGGACTCACAAATGTCCCTTCACAGATTCTACAAAAAGACTTTTTCCAACCTGCTGAATCAAAAGAAAAGTTTAACTCTGTGAGATTGGTCCACACATTATGAAACAGTTTTACAGATAGCTTCCTTCTAGTGTTTATCTGGGGATATTAAGTTTTTCTCCATAAGCCTTGATGGGCTCCCAAATGTCTTTTCACAGATTATACAAAAACATGTCTCAAATCTGCTGATTCAAAAGAAAGGTTTGTCTCTGTGAGATGAAACTACACATCAACAAAGAGTTTCCCAGATAGCTTTTTTTCTAGTATTAATTTGGGGATATTCAGTTTTTTCCAACAGGGGTCAAGGGCCTCACAACTGTCCCTTCACAGATTCTACAGAAAGAGTGTCCCCAACCTGCTGCACCAAAGGAAAGGTTTAACTCTTTGAGATGAATACAAATATCACCAAGCAGTTTCACAGATAGCTTTTTTCCAGTTGTTTTCCAAAGACTTCAAAGGGCTCCCAAATTTCTTTTTGCACGTTGTACAAAAAGAGTGTTTCCAAATTGCTGAATCAAAGAAAAATGTCAGTTGGCATATTCTGCAAAAGGAGTGCTTTTAATCTGCTGAATCAAAAGACAGTTTTAACTCTGTGTGGTGAATCCACATATCACAAAGCAATTTCACAGGTAGCTTCTTCCAAGTATTTATCTGGGGATATTCTGTTTTTCCCTACATTCCTCAGTGTGATCCCAAATGTTTATTTGCAGATTCTACAAAAAGAGTGTTTCTAACCTGTTGAATCAAAAGAAAGGATTAACTGTGTCACAAGAATCCAAGCATAGCCAAGGAGTTTCACAGATACCTTCTTTCTAGTTTTTATATGGGGAGATCCACTTTTTCCCATAGGCCTCAAAGAACTTTCAAGTATTCCTTTGCAAATTCTACAAAAAGTGTTTTCAACCTGCTGAATCAAAAGAAAATTTAACACAGTGAGATGAATCCACACATCACCAGGCATTTTCACAGGTTGTTTCTTTCTAGTTTTTATCTAGGGATGTTTGGTTTCTTTCCATAGGCCTCAATGGGCTCCCAATTGTCCCTTCGCAGATTCTACAAAAAGAGTGTTTTTAACCTGCTGATTTAAAAGAAAGATTTAGCTCTGTGAGTTGAATCCACACATCACAACGACATTTCACAGATAGCATCTTTAGAGTTTTTTAATGGGGATATTCTGTTTTACCCAATTGGTCTCAATGGGCTCCCAGATGTTTCTTTGCAGACTCTAGAAAAAGAGATTTTCCAGCCTGCTGACTCAAAAGAAAGGTTTAGCTCTGTGAGATGAATCCACAAATCACAAAGCAGTTTCACAGATAGGTCCTTTTAATTTATATCTGGGGATATTAAGTTTTTCCCCATTGTCTTCAAAGGATTCCCAAATGTCCCTTTGCAGATTCTACAAAAAGAATGTTTCCAACCTGTTAATCAAAATAAATGTTTAACTCTGTGATGAATCTGCACATCACAACACAGGTTTTAAGGAAGGTCCTTTCTAGTTTTTACCTGGGGATATTTGGTTTTTTTCCCATAGACCTCAAAGGGCTCTCAAAAGTCCCTTTGCAGATTCTACAACAAGCATGTTTCCAACTTGGTAAATAAAAGTGAAGTTTAACTCTGTGAGATGAATTCACACATCACAAAGCAGTTTCTGAGATAGCTTCTTTCTATTTTTTATCTGAGGATATTTTGTTTTTTCCCATAGGCTACGATAGGCTCCAAAATATCCTTTCCTAACTTCTACACAAAGGGTGTTTCAAATATGCGGAGTGAAAAAAGTCTTTTAACTCTATGAGATAAAGTCTTTTAAATCTATGAGATAAATCCACACATCACTGAACAATTTCTTTCTTTTTTTTTTTATTATACTTTAAGTTCTAGGGTACATGTGCATAACGTGCAGGTTTGTTACATATGTATACTTGTGCCATGTTGGTGTGCTGCACCCATCAACTCGTCAGCACCCATCAATTCATCATTTATATCAGGTATAACTCCCCAATGCAATCCCTCCTCCCTCCTCCCTCCCCATGATAGGCCCCATTGTGTGATGTTCCCCTTCCCGAGTCCAAGTGAGCTCATTGTTCAGTTCCCACCTATGAGTGAGAACATGCGGTGTTTGGTTTTCTCTTCTTGTGATAGTTTGCTAAGAATGATGGTTTCCAGCTGCATCCATGTCCCTACAAAGGACGCAAACTCATCCTTTTTTATGGCTGCATAGTATTCCATGGTGTATATGTGCCACATTTTCTTAATCCAGTTGTGTGGGATTGTAAACTAGTTCAACCATTATGGAAAACAGTATGGCAATTTCTCAAGGATCTAGAACTAGATGTACCATATGACCCAGCCATCCCACTACTGGGTATATACCCAAAGGATTATAAATTATGCTACTACAAAGACACATGCACACTTATGTTTATTGTGGCACTATTCACAATAGCAAAGTCTTGGAATCAACCCAAATGTCCATCAGTGACAGACTGGATTATGAACAATTTCACAAATAGATTCTTTGTAGTTTTTATCTGGGGATACGTGTTTTTCCTTATAGGCCTCAATGTGCTCTCAAGTATTCCTTTGAAGATGGCTGAAAAAGAGTGTTCATATCCGGCTGAACCAAAAGAAAGTTTTAACTGAGATGTATGCACACATCAAAAAACAGTTTTACAGATAGCTTCTTTGTAGTTTTCATCTGGAGATATTCAGTATTTCCCCATAGGCTTTCATGGGCTCCAATCCGTCCCTTCACAGGTACTTCAAAAAGAGTGTTTCCAAACTGCTGAATCAAAAGAAAGGATTAAGTCTATGAGATGAATTTACAGAACACAAAGCAGATTCACAGATATCTTCTTTCTATTTTTTATCTAGGGATATTCAGATTTTCCCCATAGACCTCTAAGGGATCCCAAACATTCCTTTGCAGATTGCAGAAAAAGACTTTTTCTATCCTGCTGAGTCAAAGGAAAGGTTAACTCTTTGAGATGAATGCACACATGACAAAGGAGTTTCACAGATAGCTTCTTTACGGTTTTTACTTGGATATATTTGTTTTATTTCTATAGGTCTCAATAGCCTCCTAAATATCCCTTCGTAGATCCTACAGAAAGAGGGTTTCTCACCTGCTGAATCAAAAGAAAGTTTTAACTCTGTCACATGAAACCTCACATTACAAAGCAATTTCACAGATAGTTTCTTTCTAGTTTTTTTTTTGGGGGGGGGATATTCACTTTTTCCCCATAGACCACAATAAGCTCTCAAATGTGCCTTCTCAGATTCAAAAAACAGAGTGTTTCCAACCTGCTGCATCAAAAGAAAATTTTAACTCTGTCAGATGAATCTTCAGATCACAAAGCAGTTTCACAGATAGTTTCTTTCTAGTTTTTATCTGGGGATATTTGGATTTTCCCTGTAGGCCAAAATGCGCTCCTGAATGTCCCTTCGCAGATTCTACAAAAAGAGTGTTTCCAATTTGCGGTACCAAAAAAATGTTGTAACTCTACGAGATGAATCCACACATCACCAAGCAGTTTCACAGGTGGCTTCCTTCTATTTTTTATGCAGGGGTGATCAGTTTTTCCCCACAGACTGCATTGTGCTCCCAAATGTCCCTTCAGAGATTCCACAAAAAGAGTGTTTTTAATCCACTGAAGCAAAAGAAAGTTTTAACTCTGTGAGATGAATTCACACATCAACATGCAGTTACACAGATAGCTTCTTTCTACTTTTTATCCGAGGATATTGTGTTTTTCCCCATAGGCTTCAATGGGCTCCCAAGTGTTCATTTGCAGATTCTACAAAAAGAGTGTTCCCAACCTGCTGAATCAAAAGAAAGATTTAGCTCTGTGAGATGAATCTACTGAACACAAAGCTGTTTTACAAATACCTTCTTTCTAGTTTTTATTTGTGGATATTCAATTTTCCAATAAATGCCTCAATGCACTCCCAATGTTTCTTCCCTGATTCTACAAAAAGAGTGTTTCCAACATGCTGAATCAAAAGAAAGATTTAACTCTGTGAGTTGAAACCACACATCACAAAGCCATTTCAAAGTTAGCTTCTTTCTATTTTTCCTGGGGATAATCTGTTTTCCCCATAGACCACAATGGGGTCTGAAATACCACTTTGTATATTGAACGAAAAGTGTGTTTTCAAACTGTTGAATCAACAGAAAGGTTTATCTCTGTAAGATAAATCCACACATCACAAAACAGTTTAACAGATAGCTTCTTTCTAGCTTTTATATGGGGATATTTTATTTTTTTTCCACAGGCCACAAAGGGCTCCAAAATGTTTCTTCACAGATACTACAAAGAGGGTGTTTGCAGTGTCCTAAATCAAAACAAAAGTTTATTTCTGTGATATGAATCCACAGATCATGAAGCATTTTCCCAGATAGCTTCTTTCTAGTTTTTATTTGGGGATATTATTTTTTTTTTCCAATAGGCCCCAATGGGTCTCTAAAGGTCCCTTGGTAGATCTACAAAAAGAGTGTTTCCACTCACCTGAATCAAATGAAAGGCTTAACTCCGTGAGATTAATCCACATGTCACAAATCAGTTTCACAGATAGATTTTTTCTAGTTTTTATCTGGGGATATTCTGTTTTTCAACATTGGCCTTAATAGGCACCCAAATGTCCCATCACAGATTCAACGAAAAGAGTGTTTTAAAAGTGTGGAATCTCAGTGAGATAAATCTGCACATCACAAAGTAGTTTTACAGATAGCTTCATTCTAGAATTTACGTGGGGAAGTTGCATTTTTCCCCATAAGCCACAGTGGGATCCAAAATGTTTCTTGGCAGATTTTACAAAAAGATTGTTTCCAACCTGAAAAATCAAAGGAATGGATTAATTCTGTGAGATGAATTCACAAATGACAAAGCAGTTTCACAGATAGCTTCTTTCTAGTTTTTATGTGGAGATTTTCAGATTTTCCTGATAGTCATCAATGGGCTCCTAAAAGTCCCTTCACATATTTTACAAGAAGAGTGTTTTTAACTTTCTGAATAAAAAGAAAGGTTTAACTCTGTGAGATGAATCCACACATCCCAAAGCAGTTTCACAGATAGCTTCTTTCTAGCTTTTATAAGGGGATATTTTGTTTTAATTTTCCAGAGTCCACAAAAGACTCCTAAATGTCCTTTCACAGATTCTACAAAAAGAGGGTTTCCAACGTGTTGAATTAAAAAAAGTTTTAATTCTATGTGACAAATTCGCACATCACCAAGAAGTTTCCCAGACAGCTTCTTTCCAGTTTTTATCTCATGATATTTTGTTTTCAACCACAGGCCTCAATGTGCTCCTGAAGTTCCCTTAGCAGATTCTACAAAAAGAGTGTTCGCAACCAGCTGAATCAATGGAAAAGTTTAACTTTGTGAGATGAACCCACACATCAGAAAACATACACAGAGATAGCTTCTTTCTACTTTTTATCTGGTTATATTCAGTTTTTCCCAATAGGCCTCAAAGGACTCCTAAATGTCCCTATTCAGATTCTACACAAAGAGTGTTTCCATCCTGCTGAATCAAAAGAAAGTTTTAACTTTGCAACATGAATTCACACATCACAAAGCAGGTTCACACATAGCTTGTTTCTAGTTTTTCTTGGGGATATTTGGTTTTTCTTCATAGGCCTCAGTGGGCTCCAAAATGTTCCTTTGCCAATACTACAGAAACAGCGTTGCCAACCTGTTGAATCAACACAATGTTTTAACTACGTGAGATGGATCCATAAATTACAAAGCAGTTTCACAGATAGCTTCTTTCTTGTTTTTTATCTGGGGATACTCAGTTTTTCCCCATAGGCCTCAATGGGCTCTCAAATGTCACTTCACAGAGTCTTCAAAAAGAGTGTTTCCAACCTCCTGAATCAAAAGAAAGGTTTACTTCTGTGAGATGAATCCACACATCACCAAGCAGATTCACTTATAGATTCTTTGTTGTTTTTATCTGGGGCTTTTCAGTTTTTCCCAATAGCCCTAAAAGGGCTCCCAAATTTCCTTATGAGGATTCCACAGAACGAGTGTTTCCAACGTGTTGAATCAAAAGAAAGTTGTAACTCTGTAAGATGAATCCAAAAATCAAAAAGCAATTTAACAGGTAGCTTTTATCTAATTTTTATTTGGGGATATTCAGTTTTTCTCCAAAGGCCACAATGAGCTCCCAAATGTCCTTTCACAGATTCACAAAAAAAGTGTTTCAAACCTGTTGAATCAAAAGAAAGCTTTAACTCTGTGAGATGAATCCAACAATTTCAAAGCAGGTTCTAGCTTCTTTCTAGTTTTTATCTGGGGATTTTTTTCCCATAGTCATCAATTGGTTCACGAATATCCCTTTGCAGATTTTACAAAAAGAGTGTTTCCAACCTGCTGAATCAACAGAAAGGTTTAACCTTGTGAGATAAACCCACCCATTACAAAGCAGTTTCAAAGATAGCTTCTTTGTTGTTTTTATCGGGGGATTTTTGATTTTTCCCCATAGGGCTCAATAAACTTACAAATGTCCCTTCACAGATTCTACAAAACGAGTGTTTCCAAACTTTTGAATCAATGGAAAAGTTTAACTCTTTCAGATGAATCCACACATCCCAAAGCAGTTTTCCCAGATAGCTTCTTTATAGTTTTTATCTGGGGATATATGATTTTTCTCCATAAGACTCA
The DNA here is from genome assembly GCF_002776525.5 of Piliocolobus tephrosceles. Lineage (NCBI taxonomy): Eukaryota > Metazoa > Chordata > Mammalia > Primates > Cercopithecidae > Piliocolobus > Piliocolobus tephrosceles. Next base: position 90,235,299 of record NC_045445.1, read on the forward strand.
ATGGGCTACCAAGTGTCCCTTCGCAGTTTCTTTCTTTCTTTCTTTTTTTTTTTTTTTTGAGATGGAGTCTCGCTCTGTCACCCAGGCTGGATTGCAGCGGCCGGATCTCAGCTCACTGCAAGCTCTGCCTCCTGGGTTTATGCCATTCTCCTGCCTCAGCCTCCCGAGTAGCTGGGACCACAGGCGCCCGCCACCTTGCCCAGCTAGTTTTTTATATTTTTTAGTAGAGACGGGGTTTCACCGTGTTAGCCAGGATGGTCTCGATCTCCTAACCTCGTGATCCGCCCGTCTTGGCCTCCCAAAGTGCTGGGATTACAGGCTTGAGCCACCGCACCCGGCCCCTTCGCAGTTTCTACAAAAAAAGAGTGTTTACAATCTGCTGAAACAAAAGAAAGTTTTAACTCTGTGAGATGAATCCACACATCATCATGCAGTTTCACAAATTGCTTCTTTCTGGTTTGTATCTGAAGATGTGATTTACTCCATGAGTCTCAATGGGCTAAAAAATGTCCTTTCACAGATTCTACAAAAATATTGTTTTCAACCCACTGAATCAATACAAAGTTTTAACACTGTGAGGTTAATCCACACATGATCATGCAGTCACAGATAGCTTTTTCCTAGTTTTTATCCGAGAATATTCGCTTTTACCCATAGGCTTCAATGGGTTCCCAAATGTCCACTGGCACATTTTACAAAAAGAGTGTTTCCAAACTGCTGAATCAAAAGAAATATTTATCTCTGTAAGATGATTCTACACTTCACTCAGCAGTTTCACAGATGGCTTCTTTTTAGTTTTTACCTGGGGATTTTTGTTTTTTCCCCTTAAGACCTTAAACAGTTCCCAATGTTCCTTCAGAGGTGCTACAGAAAGTGTGTTTCCAACCTGCTCAAGAAAAAGAAAGGTTTCACTCTGTGAAATGAATTCACACATCCCCAAGCAGATTCACAGATAGCTTATTTCTAGTTTTTGTCTGGGATATTCAGTTTTTCCTTACAGGCATAAATGGGCTCCAAAATGTCCCTTCACAAATTGTACAAAAATAGTGTTCTAACACGCTGAGCCAAAGGAAAGATTTCATTTTGTGAGAGGAATACACACATCACCAAGCAGTTTAAGAAATACCTTCTTACAAATTGTGATGTGGGTATATTTATTTTTTCCCCATAGACCTCAATGAGCTTCAAAATATCCTCTTGCAGGTTCTACCAAAAGAGTATTTCCAACCTTCTTAATCAAAAGAAAGCCTAAACATAGAGAGTGGAATGCACACATCAGCAAGTAGTTGCACATGTAGCTTACTTCAATTTTTTTTCTGGGGATATTTGATTTTTCCCCATAAGCCTCAAAGGGTTCCCAATATCCCTTCACAGATTCTACAAAAAGAGTGTTTCCAACCTGCTGAATCAAAAGAAAGGTTTACCTCTGTGGGATACATCCACACATCACCAAGCAATTTCACAGATTGCTTCTTTCTATTTTTTATCTGGGGATATTCCCTTTACACCCATAGGCTCCAATGGTCTCCCAAATGTCCCTTAGCAGATCCTACAAAAAGAGTGTTTCCATCCTGCTGTATTGAAAGAAAAGTTTACCTCTGGGAGCTGGATCTACACATCACCAAGCAGTTTCACAGACAGGTTCTTTCTAGTGTTTATCTAGGGATATTCGAGTTTACCCAATATGCCTCAATGGGCTCCAAATGTCCCTTCGCAGATTCTACAAAAAGAGTGTTTCCAACCTGCTGAATCAAAGGAAAGGTTTAACTCTGTGAGAGGAATACACACATCACCAAAAATTTTCATCTGTTGGTTCTTTCTCATTTTTATCTGAGAATATTTGGGTTTTTTCCCGTAGGCCTCAGTGGAATCCTAAATGTCCCTTCACAGATTGTACAAAAACAGTGTGTCCAACCTCCTGAATAAAAGAAAAGTCTTATCTCTGTGAGTTGAATCCACACATCAACAAGCAGTTTCACAGGTGGTTTCTTTCTAGTATTCATCTGACGATATTCAATTTTGCCTTGTAGGCCTCAATGGCTCCCAAATGTCCCTTCACAGATTCTACAAAAACAATGTTTCCAACCTCCTGAATCCAAAGACAAATTTCACTCTGTGAGATAAATCTACACATCACCAAGCAGTTTCACAAATAGCTCCTTTCTAGTTTTCCTCTAAGGATATTCTGTTTTTTCTTATAGGTCCCTGTGAGCCCCCTAGTAATCCTTTACAGATTCTACAAAAAGAGTGTTTCCAACCAGTTGAATCAAAAGAAAAGTGTAACACTCTCTGATGAATCCACCCATCATCAAGCAGTTTCACAGATAGCTTCTTTCTGGTTTTAATCTGGGGATTTTCAGTTTTTCCCCACAGGCCACAATGGACTCCGTAATGTGCCTTCGGAAAATCTACAAAAAGATAGTTTCCAATCATCTGAATGCAAAGAAAGTTTTAACTTTCTTAGATTAATTCACACATCACCAAACGGTTTCCCCAATAGCTTCTTTCCACTTTTTATGTAGGGGTATTTATTTTTTCTCTACAGGCCACCACAAGCTCCCAAATGTCCCTTTGCAGATTCTACAAAAAGAATGTTTCCAATCTGATGAATCAAAAGAAAGGTTTAATTCTGTGAGATGAATCCTCACATCACAAAGCAGCTTCACAGATAACTTCTTTCTTGTTTTTATCAGGAAATACTCAGTTTTTCCCTGCAGGTCTCAATGGGCTTCCAAATGACCCTTCGCAGATTCTACAAAAACAGTGTTTTCAACCTTCTGAATCCCAAGAGACGTTTAACCCTATAATGTGAATCTACACATTACAAAGCAGTTTTACAGATAGCTTCTTTGTAGGGTTTATCTGAGGATATTCATTTTTTCCCCATAGGCCTCAATGGGCTCCCAAATGTCCCTTCCTAGATTCTACAGAAAGAGTGTTTCCAACCTGCTGAATGAAAAGTTTTAATTCTGTGAGATGAAACCACACATCACAAATGGTTTGATAGGTAGCTTCTTTCTGATGTTTATCTGGGGATATTTGATTTTTCACCATACACCTCAATGGGCTCAAAAATGTCCGTTTGCAGATTCTACAAAAAGAGTTTTTCCAACCACTGAATCCAAAGAAAATTTAAACTCTGTGAGATTGGTCCACACATTATGAAGCATTTTCATAGATAGCTTCTTTCTAGTTTTTATCTGGTGATATTCTGTTTTTCTCCCTGGGCCTTTATGGGCTCTCAAATGTCTTTCCACAGACTGTAATAAAAGGTGTCTCCAAGCAACTGAATCAAAAGAAAGATTTACCTCTGTATGATGAAACTACTCATCAACAAGCAGTTTCCCAGGTAGATTTTTTTCTAGTTTAAATCTGGGGATATTCAGTTTTTATCCCCAGGGCTCAAGCGCCCACAAATGTCCCTTTGCAGATTCTACAAAAAGAGTGCCTGCAATCTACTTAATCAAAGGAAGGGTTTAAGTTTGCAAGATGAACCCACAAATCACATATAGCTTTTCTCCAGTTTTTTTCTGTGGATATTTGCATTTTTACCATAGACCTCAAGGGGCTTTCAAATTTCGTTTTGCAGATTCTACAAAAAGAGTGTTTCCAACCTGCTGAATCAAAGACTTATTTAACCCTGTGAGACGAACACACATATCACAGAGCAGTTTCACAGACAGCTTCTTTCTAGTTTTTATCTGGGGATATTTTGTTTATCCCCAAAGGCCTCAATGGGCTCCAAAATGTCCCTTAACAGGTTCTACAAAAAGAAGGTTTCCAACCAGCTATATCAAACAAAAGGTTTAGCCCTGTGAGATGAATCCACACATCACAAAGTAGTTTTACAGATAACTTCTTTCTAGTTTTTATCTGGGAATATTTGGTTTTTCTCCATAGGCCTCAAAGGGCTCTCAAATGTCCCTTCACAAATTCTAAGAAAAATAGTACTTTCAACCTGGTGAACCAAAAGAGAGGTTTAACTCTGTCACATGAATCCACACATGACAAGTTTCACAGATAGCTTCCTTCTAGTTTTTAGGTGGGAATATTCTTTTTTTCCCCATTGGACCAAAAGATCTGCCAAATGTCCCTTTGTAGATTATACAAGAGTGTTTGCAATCAACTGAATTAAATGAAAGGTGTCACTCTGTGAGATGAATATTCGTATCACAAAGCAATTTCACAGATATCTTCTGTCTTGTTATTATCTGGGAATATTCAATTTTCCCCATAGGCTACAATGAGATCCCTAACGTCCCTTCGCAGACCATTCAAAAGGAATGTTTTCAACCAGATGAATCAAATGAAAGGCATCACTCTGTGAGAAGAATTTTCTCATCACAAAGCCATTTCACAAATAGTTTCTGTCTGATTTTCATCTGGGGATATTCGTTTTATCCCCATAGGCAACAATGGGCTCCCTAATGTCCCTTTGCAGATTCTACAAAAAAGAATGTGTCCAAACTTCTGAGTCCAAAAAATGTTTTAACTCTATGAAATGTATCCACACATCACCAAGCAGTTTCACAGATAGTTTCATTTGAGTTTTTATCTGGGGATATTTTGTTTTTCCCATAGGCCTCAATGTGCTCGCAAATGTCACTTGGTAGATTCTGCAAAGGTGTGCTTTTATCCTACTGAATCAAAAGAAAGGTTTAACTCTGTGAGGTGAATTCACACATCACAAAGCAGTTTCACAGATAGCGTCTTTCTGTTTTTTATCTGGGGATATTCTATTTTTCCCCATATCCCTCAATGCCATCCCAAATGTTTCTTTGCAGATTCTACAAAAAGAGTGATTCCAATCTGTTGAATCCAAAGAATGGATTAACTGTGAGAGATAAATTCACACATAACAAAGTAATTTCACAGATAGCTTATTTCTAGTTTTTATCTGGGCATAATCACTTTTTCCCCATAGGCCTCAAAGAACTCTCACGTGTCCCTTTGCAGATTCTACAAAAAGAGTGTTTTCAACCCGCTGAATCAAAAAAAGTTTAACTCTGTCAGATGAATGCATACATCACCAAGCAGTTTCACAGATAACTTTTTTCCAGTTTTTATCTGGGGATATTCACTTTTTTCCCATAGGCCTCAGTGGGCTCCCAAATGTCCCATCACAGATTTTTCAAAAACAGTGTTTCCAACCTGCTAAATCAAAAGAAACGTTAAGAATTTGAGATGAATCCACACATCATCAGGCAATTTCACAGATAGCTTCTTTCTAGTTTTTATCTGGGGGTGTTTGCTTTTTCCTCATAGGCTTCAAAGGGCTCTCAAATGTCCCTTTGCAAATTCCACAAAAAGAGTGTTTCCAACTGGCTGAATCAAAAGAAAGGCTTAAGTCTATGAGATGAAGGGAAACATCACCAGGCGATTTCACAGGTAGCTTCTTTCAGGTTTTCATCTAGGGATATTCAATTTTTCCTCATAAGCCTCAATGTTTTTCCAAATGTCACTTGGCAGATTCTGCAAAAGGAGTGCTTTTAACCTGCTGAAACAAAAGAAAGATTTGCCTCTCTGAGATGAATTCAGATATCAAAAAGCGGTTTCACAGATAGCTTCTTTCTAGTTTTTATCTGGGGATATTCAGTTTTTTTCCAAAGGCAACAATGGGCTCTCAAATGTACCTTCACAGATTCTACAAGAGAATGTTTCCAACCTACCGAATCAAACAAAGGGGTTAACTGTGTGAGATGAATTCCCGCATCACAAAGCAGTTTCTCAGATAGCTTCTTTCAGCTTTTGATCCAGTGATATTCTGCTTTTCCTATATGCCTGAGTGGGCTCCAAATTGTCCTTTTGAGATTTCTGCAAAAAGAGTGTTTCCAACATGCAGAATCAGAAGAAAGTTTTAAAATCTGTGCAGTGAACCCACACATCATAAAGCAGTTTCACAGGTATACTCTGTCTAGTTTTTATCTAGGGATATTCAGTTTTTACCCATAGGCCTCAATAGGTTAGAAGTATTATTTCATAGATTCTAGAAAAAAAGTGTTTCCAACCTGTTGAATCAAAAGCAACGTTAACTCTGTGAGATGAATCCACACATCAAAAAACAGTTTCACAGAAAGCTTCTTTTAGATTTTTTTTCTGGGGATATTTGCTTTTTCCCCATAGGCCTCAAAGTCCTCCTGTGTGTCCCTTTGCAGATTCTCCACAAAGATGTTTCCAAAATGCTGAATCTAAAGAAAGTCTAAATTCTGTGAGATGAACACACACATTACAAAGCAATTTCATATATAACTTCTTTCTAGTTTTTGTCTGGGGATATTTGATTTTTTCCCATAGGCCTCAATGGGCTCCTAAATGTCCCATTGCAGATTCTCAAAAACGAGTGTTTCCAACCTGCTGAATCAAAAAAATAATTTTACTCTGTCAGGGTAATCCACATATCACAGTGCTGTTTCTCAGGTAGCTTCTTTCTATGTTTTATATGTGGATATTTTGTTTTATCCCATCAGCTGGAGTGGTCTCCCAAATGTCCCTTTGCAACTCTCTGAGACGAATCTACACATCACAAAGCTGTTACACTGATAGCTTCATTCTAGCTTTTCTCTGAGGATATACGGATTTTCCCCATAGTCCTCAATGGGCTCCCAAATGTCACTTTGCAGATGCTTCAAAAATATTGTTCCAAACTGCTGAATCAAAAGAATGGTTTAACTCTGTGAGATGAATCCACACATTACATCAGTTTCACACATAGCTTCCTTAGAGTTTCTATATTGGGATGTTCAATTTTTCCCCATAGTCCTCAATGGGCTCCCAAATATTCCTTCACAGATACTCTAAAATGAGCTTTTACAACTAGTTGAATCAAAAGAAATATTTAACTCTGTGAGATGAATCCACACAACACAAAGGAGTTTCACAAGTAACTGCTTTCTACTTTTTATCTGGGGATATTCGGTTTTTCCCAATTGCCCTTAATGGGATCCCAAATGTCTCTTTGCATATTCTCCAAAAATAGTGTTTTCATCCTTCTGAATCAAAAGAAAGCTTTAACTCTGTGAGATGAATCCACACATCACAAAAAAGTTTTACAGAGAGCTTCCTTCTAGTTTTTATGTGGGTATATTCTGTTTTTCCTCAGAGGCCTCACTGGGCACCAAAATGTCCATTCCAAGAATCTCCAAAAACAGTGTTTCCAACTTGCTGAATCAAATTAAAAATTTAACTCTCTGAGATTAATTGACAAAGCATAAAGCAGTTTCACAGGTAACTTCTTTCTAATTTTCATCGGTGGATATTTGACTTTTCCCCATAGACCTCAACTGGTTCTCAAATGTCCCTTCACAGATTCTAGAAAAAAAAAGTTTTTTCAACATGCTGAATCAAAAGACAAGTTTATCTCTGTGAGATGAATCCAAATATCACAAAGCCATTTCACAGATAACTTCTTTCTAGTTTTTCTCCAGGGATATTATATTTTTCCCCATAGTACTCAATGGGCTCCCAAAAGTCCCTTTATAGATTCTAGAAAAAAAGTGTTTCCAATCTGCTGCATCAAAAGAAAGGTTTAACTCTGTGAGATGCATCCACACATCACAGCACATTTTAAGTCTGTGAGATTAATCCACACATCACAAAGCAGTTTGACAGATAACTTCTTTCTAGTTTTTATCCAGGGCTATTCAATTTTTTCCCATAGACACCAATGGGTTTTCCAAGGTCCCTTCCCATATTCTATACAAAAAATATTTCCAACCAGCTGAATCAAATGAAAGTTTTAACTCTGAGAGGTGAATCCACATATCACAAAGCAGTTTAACAGATAGCTTCTTTCTACTTTTTATCTGGGAATGTTTCCCATATTCCTCAATACAATCTCGAATGCCCCTTCACTGATTCTACAAAAAGTTTGTTTCCAACCTATTGAATCAAAAGGAAGGTTTAATTATCTGAGGTGAATTTATACATCACCAAGCAGTTTCACAAATAGATTCTTTCTAGTTTTCATCTGGGGATATTCATTTTTTCCCCATAGGCCTCAATGTGATCTAAAATGTTCTTTTGTGAATTTTACAAAAGAGTGTTTCCAACTTCTGAATCATAAGAAAGGCTTAACACTGAGAAGAATCTGCACATCACCAAGCAGTTTCATAGATAGCTTCTTTCTAGTTATTATTTGGGGCGATTCTCTTTTCCCCATAGGTCACAATGGGCTCCCAAATGTGTCTTTACCAATTGTCCAAAAAGAGTGTTTCCAACCTGAAAAATCGAAAGAAAGTTTTAACTCCATGAGATGAATCCACACATGAAATAGCGTTTTCACAGATAGCATCTTTCTAGATTTCACGTGGGGACATTCGGTTTTTCCCAATAGGCATCTATGGGCTCTCAAATGTCCCTTCACAGATTCTACAAAAAAGTGTTTTCAACATGTTGAATCAAAAGAAAGCTTAGCTGTCAGGTGAATCCACACATCATAAATCAGTTTCACAGATAGTTTCTTTGTAGTTTTTATCTAGGATATTCTGATTTACTGCAAAGCCTCAGTGGACTCCCAATTGCCCTACACAGATTCTGCAAAAAGAATGTTTCCAACCTCCTGAATTTAAAAAAGGTTTAATTCTGTGATATGTATTCACACATCACAAAGCAGTCTCACGGATACCTTCTTTTTCCTTATAAGCCTCAATAGGCTCTCAAATGTCCTTTCATAGATTCTACAAAAAGAGTGTTTCCAAACCGCTGAATCAAAAGAAAATTTTAACTGTCTGAGATTAATCCACACAACACAAAGCAGTTTCACTGATAGCTTCTTTCTGGTTTTTATCTGCAGATACTCGGTTTTTCCCATAGACCACAAAGGGCTTTCAAATGCCCTTTCAGAGATTCTACAAAAAGACTGTTTCCAACCTCTAAATCAAAAGGATGTTTTACATCTGTGAAAGGAATCCACTCATTATAAAACAGTTTCACATATAGCTTCTTTCTCATTTTTATCAGGGGATAGTCAGTTTTTCCCCCATAGGCCATAATGGGCTCAAAAATGTCACTTTGTAGATTCCAGAAAAAGAGTGTTTCCAACCTGTTGAATCAAAATAATCAATTTGCTCTGTGAGATACATCCACACATCACAAGGCAGTTTCACAGATAGCTTCTTTATAGTTTTTCACTGGAGATATTCCTTTTTTCCCCATTGGCCTCAATTGTCTCCCAAATGTCCCTCTGCAGATTCTACAAAAAAGTGTTTCCAACGTGCTGAATTAAAAGAAAGATTTAACTCTGTGAGATGAATCCACATATCACAAAGCAGTTTCACAGACAGAATCTTTGTAGTTTTTATCTGAAGATTTTTTTCACAATAGGCTTTGATGCGCTCACAAATATCCCTTTGTAGATTCTACAAAATAGTGTTTCCAAAGTGATGAATGAAAGCAAATGTTTAACTCAGAGAGACGAAAGCACACATCAAAAAAAGGTTTCTGAGATCACGTCATTCTAGTTTTTATCCTATGATGTAAGAATTTTCAAAATTGGCCTCAAAGAGCTCCACAAAGTCCATTCACACAATGGACAAAAACAGCATTTCCAAACTGCCACATCAAAAGAAAGGTTGAACTCTGTGAGATGAATGCACACATCAAAAAGAAGTTTCTCAGAAAGCTTCTTTCTAGTTTTTATGTGAAGATGTTTTCTTTTCCACCAAAGGCCTGAGAGTGCTCCCAAATATCGCTTCACAGATTCTACAAAAACAGTGCTTCCAAACTGCTGAATGACAAGAAAAGTTTAAGGAGATGAATGTACTCATCACAAAGTGGGTCCTCAGATAGATTGCTTCTAGCTTTTATCCTGGTATATTCGCTTTTTCATCACTGACCTCAGTTATCTCCCAAATGTCCATTCTGCAAATGGACAAAACAGTGTTTCCAAACTGCTAAATCAAAAGAAAGGTTTTAATCTGTGAGATGAATGCACACATCACAAAACAGTTTCTCAGAAAGCTTCTTTATAGTTTTTATCTGAAGATATTTTCTTTTTCTCCATAGGCCTTAAGCGGTCCCAAATATTCCTTCACAGATTCTACAAAAAGAGTGTTTCCAAAGTGCTTAATGAAAAGTAAAGTTTAACTCAGAGTGAAGAATGCACACATCACAAAGTGGTTCCTCAGATGCCTTCCGTCTAGTTTTTATCCTGGGATATTCACTTTGTCTCCATTGGCCTCAATGAGCTCCCAAATGTCCATTCACAGAATGGACAAAAACAGTGTTTCTAAACAGCTGAATCAAAAGAAAGGTTTAACGTTTTGAGATGAATGAAAACACCACAAAGCAGTTTCTCAGAAAGCTTCTTTCTAGTTTTTATCTGAAGATATTTTCTTTTTCACCATTGGCCTCAAGGCGCTCCCAAATATCCCTTTGCAGATTCTACAAAAGCAGTGTTTTCAAACTGCTGAATGACAAGAAAGGTTTAGCTTTTTGAGATGAACACACACATCAGTAATTGGTTTCTCAGATAGCTTCCTTCTAGTTTTTATCCTGGGATTGTCATTTTTTCACCATTGTCCTCCATCAGCTCCCAAATATCCATTTGCACAAGGGACAAAAACTGTGTTTACAAACTGCTGAATCAAAAGAAAGTTATATTTCTGTGAGATGAATGCACACATCACAAAGCAGTTTCTCAGAAGGCTTCTTTCTAGTTTTTATCTGAAGATATTTTCTTTTTCACCATAGACCTCAGTGCACTCTGAAATATCCCTTCACAGATTCTACAAAAACAGTGTTTCCAAACTGCTGAATGAAAAGAAATTTTTAACTATGCAAAGATGAATGTACACATCACAAGTCATTTCCTCAGACAACTTCCTTTTAGTTTTTTTCCTGGGATATTTGATACTTTGCCATTGGCCTCAATGAGCCCCCAAATGTCCATATGCAGAATGGACAAAAACAGTTTTTCCAAACTGCTGAATCAAAGGAAAGGTTTACCTCTGTGAGATGAATGCACATATCACAAGGCAGTTTCTCAGAAAGCGTCTTTCTAATTTGTATCTGAAGGTATTTTCGTTTTCACCATAAGCCTCAATACGCTCCCAAATATCTCTTCTTAGATTCTACAAAAACAGTGTTTCCAAGCAGCTGAATGCAAAGGAAGGTTTATCTCTGCAAGATGACTACATGACACAAAGCAGTTTCTCCCACTGGTTTCTTCTAGTTTTCATCTGGAGATATTCACTTTTTCACTGTTTTCTTCAATGAGCTCTCTAATATTCATATGTGGAATGGACATAAGCAGTGTTTCCAAGTTGCTGAATTAAAACAAAATTTCACTCCGTGAGATGAATGCCCACATTCCAAAGCAGTTTCTCAGAAGGCTTCTTTCTGGTTTTTATCCAAAGATGTTTTCTTTTTCACCATAGAACTCAACACTCTCTCACATGTCCCTTCGCAGATTCTAGAAAAACAGTGTTTCCAAACTGTTGAATGAAAGGAAAGGTTTAACTCCATGAGATGAATGTACTCATCACAAAGCAGTTTCTCAGAAAGCTTCTTTCTTGTTTTTATCTGAAGATATTTTCTTTTTCACCATAGGCTGCAATGCGTTCCCAAATATTAATTTGCAGATTCTACAAAAGCATTATTTCCAAACCGCTGAGTGAGAAGAAAGACTTACGTCTGTGAGATGAATGCACACATTTCAGGGTGGTTTATCAGATAGCTCCCTTCTACTTTTTATCCAGGGATATTCCATTTTTTGCCATTCACATCAGTGAGCTCCCTTATGTACATTTGCAGAAAGGACAAAAAGAGTGTTTCCAAACTGCTGAACCAAAAGAAAGGTTTACCTCTGTGAGATGAATATACATATCACAAAGCAGTTTCTCAGAAAGCTGCTTTGCAGTTTTTCTCTGAAGATATTTTCTTTTTCACCATAGGCCTCAATGCGCTCCCAAATATCACCTTGCAGATTCCACAAAAAAAGTGTTTTCAAACTGTCGAATGAAAAGAAAAGTTTTACTTTTCAAGATAAATGAAGAAATCACAAAGCAGTTTCTCAGAGAGCTTCCTTCTAGTTTTTGTGGTGGGATATTCGACTTTTTGGTCATTGGCCTCCATGAGTTATCGAATGTCCTTCAGCAGATTGTACAAAAAAAGTATTTTCAAACTGCTGAATCAAAATGACAGTTGAACTCTGAGATAAATGCACACCTCACAAAGAAGCTTCTTAGAAGGCTTCTTTCCAGTATTAATCTGATGATATTTTCTTTTTCATCTTAGGCCTCAATGTGCTCCCAAATATCCCTTTGCAGATTCTACTACAACTGTGTTACCAAACTGCTGAATGAAAAAAAAGGTTTAACTCTGTGACATGAATGAACACATCACATTGCAGTTTCTCAGATAACTTCCTTCTACTTTTTATTTTGGGATATTTTCTTATTCACCATTGTCCTCAATAAGGTCCCAAATGTTCATTCACAGAATGGACAAAAACAGTGCTTCCAAACTGCTAAAACAAAAGAAAATTTTAACTCTGTGAGATGAATGCAGACATATCAAAGCAGTTTCTCTGAAATATTCTTTGTAGTTTTTTTCTGAAGATAATTGCTTTTTCACTGTAGGCCTCAATGTGCTCTGAAATCTCCTTTCACAGATTCTACAAAAACAATGTTTCCAACCTGCTGAATGAAAGAAAAGGTTTAACTCTGCGAGATGAATTCACACATCACAGTGCGTTTTCTCAGATAGCTTCCTTCTAGTTTTTATCCTGGGATATTCAATTTTATGGCAATATACTCAATGAGCTCCCAATTGTCCAGTCACAGCATGGACAAAACAGTGTTTGCAAACTGCTGAATCAAAAGAATGGTTTAACTATGTGAACTGAATGCACACATCACAAAGCAGTTTCTCAGAAAGCTTCTTTCTAGTTTTTATCAGAAGATATTTTCATTTTCACCATAGGCCTCAACATGCTCCCAAATATCCTTTTGCAGATTCTACAAAAACAGTATTTCCAAGCTCCTGAAAGAAAGGAAAAGATTAACTCTGCTAGATGAATGCACACATAAAAAATACTGTTTCACAGTTAGCTTCCTTCTGGTTTTTATCATGGGAAATTCAGTTTTTCACCATTGGCCTCAATGGGCTCCAAAATATCCCTTCGTAGATTCTACAAAAACAGTTTTTCCAAACTCCTTGGTGGAAATAAAAGTTTACCTCTGTGAGATGAATGCACCCATCACAAAGTGGTTTCTCGGATAGCTTCCTTCTAGTTTTTATCCTGGGATATTCACTTTTTCACCATTGGCCTCAATGAACTCCAAAATGTCCATTCACAGAATGAACAAAAAGTGTTTCCAAACTGTTGAATATAAAGAAAGGTTTAATACGTTGAAAGGAAACATCACAAAGCAGATTCTCCAAAAGTTTCTTTCTAGTTTTTAATCTGAAGATATTTTCTTTTCACCATAGGCCTCAATATGTTCCCAAATATTCCTTTGCAGATTGTAAAAACACAGGGTTTTCAAACAGGTGAATGTAAAGAAAGGTTTTACTCTGTGACATTAATGCACATATCACAAAGCAGTCTCTCATATAGCTTCCTTCTACTTTTAATCCTGAGATATCCAGTTTTTCACCATTGGCATCAATTAGCTCCCAAATGTCCATTTGCAAAACGGACATAAATAGTGTTTCCAAATTGCTGAATCAAAAGAAAAGTTTAACTCTGTGAGATGAAAGCCCACATCACATAGCAGTTTCTCAGAAAGCTTCTTTCTAGTTTTTATCTGATGATATTTTCTTTTACACCATGGGCCTCAATGCACTCTGAAGTATTCCTTCACAGATTCTACAAAAACAGTGTTTTCAAACTGCTGAATGGAAAGAAAGGTTTAACTCTGTGAGATGAATGCACACATCACAAAGCAGTTTCTCCGATAGCTTACTTCTAAATTTTATCCTGGGATACTCCATTTTTCGCCATTGGCATCAAAGATCTCCCACATGTCAACTTGCAGAATGGACCAAAACACTGTTTGCAAAGTGTTGAATGAAAAGAAAAGTTTAACTCGGTGCGATGAATGCAAACATCACAAAGTAGTTTCTCAAAAAGCTTCTTTCTAGTTTATATCATGATTTATTTGCTTTTTTGCCATTGGCCTTAATGAACTCCCAAATGTCCTTTCACAGAATGAACAAAAACGTGTTCCCAAACAGCTGAATGAAAAGACAGTTTTAATTCTGCGAGGTGAATGCATTCATCAAAAAACACTTTCTCAGAGATATTCCTTATGGATTTTATCCTGGGATATTCGATTGTTCCCCATTGGCATCAATGAGCTGCTAAATGTCCATTCACAGAATGGACAAAAACAATCTCTCCAAACTGCTGAATCAAAAGAACGATTTAACTCTGTGAGATGAATGGACCCATCACAAAGCAGTTTGTCAGAAAGCTTCTTCCTAGTTTTACCTGAAAATAATTCTTTTTTATCATAGACATCAATGCATTCCCAAATATCTCTTTGCAGATTCTACAAAAACAATGTTTCCAGGCTGTTAATGAAAACAATGGTTTAACTCTGTGAGATGAATACATACATCATAAAGGGGTTTATGAGATAGCTTCCTTCAAGTTTCTATCCTGGTATGTTTGCTTTTTCGTCTTTGGCCTCAATAAGCTCCCAAATGTCCATTTGCAGAATGGACAAAAACAGTGTTTGCAAAAGGTTGAATCAAAGACAGTTTTAACTCTTTTGCACACATCACAAAGCAGTTTCTCAGAAAGCTTCTTTCTGGTTTTTATTTGAAGATACTTTCTTTTACAACATAGGCCTCAATGCACTCCCAAATGTCCATTTGCAGATTTTACAAAAACAGTGTTTTGAAACTGCTGAAAGAATAGAAAGGTTAAATTTTCAGGTGGAATTCACACATCCCAAAGCAGATTCTCAGATAGTCTCCTTCCGGTTTTTATCCTGGGATATTCCATGTTTCGCAGTTGGCCTCACTAAACTCCTAAATGTCCATGCTCAGAATGGACAAAAACAGTGTTTCAAAACTGCTGAATAAAAAGAAATGTTTATTGAGACAAAAGGACACACCACAAAGCAGTCTCTCAGAGAGCTTCTTTCTATTTTTATCTGAGAATTTATCCTTTTTCACCATAGGCCTCATTGCACTACCAAATATCCCTTAGCAGACTCTACCAAAACACTGTTTCCAAACTGTTGAATGAAAACAAAGGTTTAACACTGTGAGATGAATACAAACATCTTAAAGAGGTTTCTCAGATAGCTTCCTTCTAGTTTTCATCCTGGCATATTTGCTTTTTTACCTTTGGTCTCAGTGAGCTCCCAAAACTCCATTTGCAGAATGGACAAAACCAGTGTTTCCAAACTGCTGGTTCAGATGAAAGGTTTAACTCTGTGAGATGAATGCACACAAAGCAGTTTCTCAGAAAACTTCTTTCCAATTTTTATCTGAAGATATTTTCTTTTTAACCATAGGCCTCAATGTGCTGCCAAATATCCCTTTGCAGATTCTACAAAAACAGTGGTTCCAAACTGTTGAATGAAAGAAAAGGGTTAACTCTGACACATGAATGCATACATCAAAAGGTGGTTTCACAGATAGCTTTCTTGCAGTTTTTAGCATGAGATATTTGATTTATTACCATTGCCTCAATGAACTTCAAAATGTCCGTTCACAGAAAGGACAAAAACAGTGTTTCCAACAACTGAATAAAAAGAAAGATTTAACTCTGTGAGATGAATGTGCACAGCACAAAGCAGTTTCTCAGAAAGTTGCTTTCTGGTTTTTATCTGAAGATATTTTCTTTTTGAACATGGGCCTCAGAGTCCCCAAATATCCATTAACAGATTCTATAAAAACAGTGCTTTCAAACTGTTTTTTTTTTTTTGAAAAGTTTAAATTTTGGGGACTAATTCACACATCTCAAAGCAGATTCTCAGATAGCTTCCTTCTAGTTTTTATCGTGGAAAATTCCATTTTTCATAATTGACCTCAATGAGCTCCTAAATGTCCATGCACAGAATGGGCAGAAACAGTGCTTCAAAACTGTTGAATAAAAAGAAATGCTTATTGGGATGAATGGACACATCACAAAGCAGTTTCTCAGAAAGCATCTTTCTAGTTTTTATCTAAAGATTTATCCTTTTTCACCATAGACCTCAATGCACTACCAAATATCTCTGTACAGACTCTACAAAAACACTGTTTCCAAACCACTGAATGAAAACAAAAGTTTAACACTGTGAGATGAATGCACACATCTCAAAGAGGTTTCTCAGGTAGTTTCTTTCTAGTTTTTATCCTGGAATACTTGCTTTTTTTGCGTTTGGCTCCCAATAGTCTGTTGGCAGAATGACAAAACCACTGTTTCCAAACTGCTGATTCAGAAAGAAAGGTTTAACTCTCTGAGATGAATGCGCACAAAACAAGGCAGTTTTTCAGAAACCTTCTTTCTAGTTTTTATCTGAAGATATTTTCTTTTTCACCGTAGACCTCAATGTGCTCCCAAATACCCCTTTGCAGATTCTACAAAAACAGATTTTCCAAACTGTTGAATGAAAGGAAAGCTTTAATTCTGAGACATGAATGCATACAACATGAGGCGGTTTTGCAGATAGCTTTCTTGCAGATTTATCATGAGATGTTCAATTTATCACCATTGGCTTCAATGAACTCCAAAATGTCCATTCACAGAATGGACAAAAACAGTGTTTCCAACAGCTGAATTAAAAGAAAAGTTTGACTCTGTGAGATGAATGTGCACATCACAAAGCAATTTCTCAGAAAGCTTCTTTCTAGTTTTTATCTGAAGATATTTTCTTTTTCAATATAGGCCTCAATGTGTTCCCAAATATTCCGTCACAGATTCTCAAAACACAGGATTTCCAAACTGCTGAATGAAAATACACGTTTAACTCTGTGAGATGAATGCACACATCACAAAGTGATTTCTCAGATAGCTTATTTCTAGTTTTTATCCTGGGATATCCACTTTTTTGCCATTGGCCTCAATGAGCTGCCAAAAGTAGACAGACAGAGTGAACAAAAACAGTGTTTCCAAACTGCTGAATCAAAAGAAAGGTTTAACTCCGTGAGATGAATGCACACTCACCAAGCAGTCTCTCAGATAGCTTCCTTCTATTTTTTATCCTGGGATATTGGATTTATCACCATTGGCCTCAAAGAGCTCCCAAATGTCCATTGGCAGAATGGGCATAAACAGTGTTTCCAAACTGCTGAATCAAAAGAGAGGTTTAACACTGTGAGATGAATGTCCACATGACAAAGCAGTTTCTCAGAAAATTTCTTTCTAGTTTTTATCTGAATATATTTTCTTTTTCACCCTTTGCCTCAAAGAGTTCCCAAATATCCATTTGTAGAATGGACATTTGCTCTCCAAAATATCCTATCGCATATTCTACAAAAACAGAGTTTCCAAACTGCTGAAAGAAAGGTTTAGCTCTGTGAGATGAATGCACAAATCACAAAGCAATTACTCAGATAGCTTACTTCTAGATTCTATCCTGGCATATTCCATTTTTCACCATTGGCATCAAAGAGCTTCCAAATGTCAATTTGAAGAATGGACCAAAACAGTGTTTGCAAAGTGCTGAAAGAAAAGAAAGGTTTAACTCTGTCAGATGAATGCACACATCAAAAAGCAGTTTCTCAGAAGTCTTCTTCCTAGACTTTATCTTAAGATATTTTGGTTTTCACCATAGACCACAATGCTCTCACAAATATCCCTTCACAGACAGTACAAAAACAGTGTTTCCAAACTGCTTAATGAAGAAAAGGTTTAAATCTGCCAGATGAATGCACACATCACAAAGCCTTTCACAGATAGCTTACATCTAGCTTTTATCTGGGGATATTAGATTTTTCCGCATAGACCACAATGGGCTCCCAAATGTCCCTTCCCAGATTCTACAAAAAGAGTGTTTCCAACCTGCTGAATCAAAGAAAAGATTTAACTGTGTGAGTTGAATCAACGTGTCACCAAGCAGTTTCACAGATAGATTCTTTCCAGTTTTTATCTGGGGATATTTGTTTTTTCCCCATAGGTCACAAAGGACTCCCAATTGTCCCTTCACAGATTATACAAAAAAGTAACTCCAATCTGCTGAATCAAAAGAAAGATTTAATTCTGTGAGATGATCCTCACATCACCATGCAGTTTCACAAATAGATTCTTTCTACTTTTTATATAGAGAGATTCACTTTTTCCCCATAGACCTCCATGGCTTTGAAATCTCCATTTGCAGATTGTACAAAGTGTTTTCAACCTACTGAATCAAAAGAAAGGTTGAACTCTCTGAGATGAATTCACATGTCACGAAGCAAAACCGCTTTGTGAAACTACAGATGGCTTCGTGCTAGTTTTTGTCTGAGGATATTCAGTTTTTTTCCATGTGCCTCAATGGGCTCCAAAAGTCCCTTCACAGATTCTACAAAAAGAGGGTACCCAACATGCTGAATCAAAAGAAGGTTTTAGCTCTGTAAGATGAGTCCCCACATCACCAAACAGTTTCACCTTTATCTTGTTTGTAGTTTTTATCTGGTGATACTACAATTTTTCCCCTAGGCCATGGACTCCCAAATGTTTCTTCAAATTTTCTACCAAAAGAGTGTCTTCACCTGCTGAATGAAAAAAAAAGTTTATCTTTATGAGATGAATCCACACATCCCCAAGCAGTTTCACAAATAGCTTCTTTATAGTTTTTATCTGGAAATATTTCGTTTCACTCCATAGGCCTCAATGGGCTCCCTAATATCCCTTGTAGATTCTACAAAAAGAGTGTTTCCAACATGCTGAAGCAAAACAAAGCTTTACCTCTGTTAGGTGAATCCACATATCACCAAGCTGTTTTACCGATTGCTTACTTCTAGCTTTTATCTAAAGATATTTGTTTTTTGTTTTTTTTTCCATAAGCCTCAATGGGATCCAAAACATCTTTTTGCAGATTCTACAAAAAGAGTGTTTCAAATCTGCTAAATCAAAAGAAAGGCGTTTCTCTGTGAGATGAATCCACATGTCACAAAGCAATTTCACAGGTAACTTCTTTCTAGTTTTTATCTGGGGATATTCGATTTTTCTCCATAGGCCACAATTGCTCCAAAATGTCTTTTTGCAGATTCTAGAAAAAGAGAGTTTCCTATCTGTTCGATCAAAAGAAAGGTGTTACTCTGTGAGATGAATCCACACATCACAAAGCTGTTTCACAGATCTTTCTTTCTAGTATTTATCTGAAGATATTCAGGGTTTTCTTTTGTAGGCCTTAAAGGGCTTCCAAATGTCCCTTCACAGATTCTACAAAATGAGTGTTTCCAACCTGCTGCATCAAAAGAAAATTTTAACTCTGTAGATGAATCCATACATCTCCAAACAGTTTCACACATGGTTTTATTCTACTTTTATCTTGGAATATTCGATTTTTCCCTTTATTCCTTAAGGGCCTTTCAAATGTCCCTTCACAGTTTCAACAAAAAGAGTGTCTCCAAGGTGCTGAATCGAAAGAAATGTTTAACTCTGTGAGACGATTGCACACATCACCAAGCAGTCTCACAGATAGCTTCTTTCTGGTATTTATCTGGGGAAATTCAATTTTTCCTCATAGGCCTCAAAGGGCTTCCAAATGTCCCTTTGCAGATTCTACAAAAATGGTGTTTGCAACCTGATGAATCAGTAGAAAGGTGTAAATTTTTCAGATGAATCCACACATCGATAAGCACTTTCACAGATAGCTGCTTTCTAATTTTTAATCTGGGGATTTTTGGTTTTTCTTCCAAGGCCACAATGAACTTCCAAAAGTCCCTTTGCAGACACTACAAAAAGAGTGTTTCCAACCTGCTGAATCACAAGAAGGTTATAACTCTGTGAGATGAAGGCACATATTACCAAGCTGTTCCACATATTGCTTCATTATAGTTTTTATCTGGAGATATTCATTTTTTTTCCATAAGCCTCTATAGGTCTAAAATGTATTTTCACAGATTCAACAAAAAGAGTGTTTCCAATCTGCTGAATCAAGAGGAAGGTTTAATACTGTTTGATGAATCCACACATCACAAAGAAGTTTGGCGGATTGCTTCTTTCAAGTTTTTATCTGGGAATATTCGATTTTCCCCATAGGCCCCAAAGAGTCCCAAGTGACCCTTCACAGATTCTACAAAAAGAGTGTTTCCAACCTGCTGAAACAAAAGAAAGGTTTAACTCTGTGGGATTAATCCAGACATCAGAAAGCACTTTTACAGATACCTTCGTTCTAGTTTTTATCTGGGTATATTCGGTTTTTCCAGTAGGCCTTAATGGGCTCCTGAATGTCTTTTTGCATATTCTGTAAAAACAGTGTTTCCAAGCTGCAGCATCAAAAGAAAGGTTTACCTCTGTGAGATAAATCCACACATCACAAATCAGTTTCACAGATAGCTTCTTTCTAGTATTTCACTTGGGATATTTGGTTTTTCCCAATAGGCAATAATGGGCTTCAAATGTCCCTTCACAGATTCTACAAAAAAAAGTATTACCAAACTGATGAATCAAAAGAAAGGTTTAACACTGTGAGATGAATCCACACATCACAAAGCAGTTTCCAGGATAGCTTTTTTCTAGTTTTTATCTGGGGATATTCTGGTTTTCCCATAGGCCACAATAGGCTCCCAAATGTCTCTTTGCAGATTTTACAAAAAGACTGTTTCAAGCATGCTTAATCAAAAGAAAGGTTTATCTCTGGGAGATAAATGCACACATCACCAAGTAGTTTCAATAATAGCTTCTTTCTAGTTTTTATCTGAGGAGATTCTGTTTTTCCCCATTTGTCACAATATGCTCCCAAATGTCCCTTTGCAGATTCTATAAGAAGATTGTTTCCAACCTACTGAATTAAAGGGAAGGTGTAACTCCGTGAGATGAATCCACACATCTCAAAGCTGTTTCATAGATAAATACATCCTTTCCTTTTTTTCATGTGGGGATATTCATTTCATCCCTGTAGTCCTCAATCAACTCCCAAATGTCCCTTTGCAGATTCTATAAAAACAGTGGTTCCAACCTGCTCAACCCAAAGAAAGGTTTAACTTTGTGAGGTGAAACCACACATCACAGAGCAGTTTCACAGATATCTTCTTTCTAGTTTTTATCTGGAGTATTCTTTTTTTGCCCATACGTCACAATGGGCTCCTAAATGTCCCTTCACATGTTGTTCAAAAGACTGTTTCCAACCCGTTGAATAAAAAGCAAGGTTTTACTCCATGAGATAAATCCAGGTATCACAAAGCGGTTTCCCAGAGAGCTTTCTGCTAGTTTTTTATCTGGGGAAATTCTGTTTCTCCCCATAGGAATCAATTGGCTCCCATATATCTTTTTGCTGATTCTACAGAAAGAGTATTT
Source organism: Piliocolobus tephrosceles (assembly GCF_002776525.5). Lineage (NCBI taxonomy): Eukaryota > Metazoa > Chordata > Mammalia > Primates > Cercopithecidae > Piliocolobus > Piliocolobus tephrosceles. The sequence continues at coordinate 90,256,684 of NC_045445.1, forward strand.
CCAACTCGGTGAATCAAAAGAAAGTGTTAACTCTCTGAGACGAATTCACATATAACAAAACAGTTTCACATAGTGATACTTTCTAATTTTCAACTGGGGATATTCAGTTTTTCCCCATGGGCCACAATGGGCTCCCAAATGTCCCTTCAGAGATTCTACAAAAATAGTGTTTCCAACCTGCTGAATCAAAAAAATGTTTTAACTCTGTGAGATGAATCCACACATCAACAAGTCATTTCACAGAAAGCTTCTTTTCAGTTTTTATCTGGGGATATTGTTATTTTCCTTAGGTCTCAATGTACTCTTAAATGTCCATTCATAGATTATCCAAAAACGTGTTTTTAACCTGCAAAATCAAAACATAGTTTTAACTCTTTGAGATGAATGCACACATCTCAAAACAGTTTCACAGATAGTTCTTTCTAATATTTGTCTGGGGATATTTCATTTTCCCCCCAGGCCTCAATGGGCTCTGAAGTGTTTCTTTGCATATTCTACAAAAAGAGTGTCTCCAACCTGCTGAATCAAAATAAAGTTTTACCTCTATGAGATGAATCCACAGAACACAAAACAGTTTCACAGATTGCTTCTTTCTAAATTTTATCTGAAGATTTTCTGTTTTCTACCATTGGCATCAATGGGCTTTCAAATGTCCCTTCACAGATTCTATGAAAAGAGTGTTTCCAACCTGCTGAATCAAAATAAAGTTTTTACTCTTTTCAATGAATTTGCACATCACAAAGCCGTTTCACAGATAGATTTTTTCTAGTTTTTATGTGGGGATATTCAGTATTTCCCCATTAGTGACAATGGGCTCCCAAATGTCCCTTCGCAGATTCTAAAAAAAGAATGTTTCCAATTTTCTGAACCAAAAGGAAGGATTAACTCTGTGGGATGAATCCACTTGTCACCAAGCAGTTTCACAGATAGCTTATTTCTAGTTTTTATTCTTGGAAATTAGGTTTTGTCCCATAGGCATCAATGGGCTCCCAAATGACCCTTTGCAGATTCTACAAAAAGAATGTTTCCAATCTGCTGAATCCAAAGAGATGTTTATCCTTGTGAGATTAATCCACACATCATTCTTTCTAGTTTTTATGTGAGGATATTCCATTTTTCCCATGACACCTTAATGGGTTCCCAAATGTTCCTTCGCAGATTCTAGAAAAAGAGTTTTCCCAACCTGCAGAGTCAAAAGAAAGATTTAACATTGTGAGATGAATCCACACATCACAAAGCAGTTTCAGAGATAGATTCTTTCTAGTTTGTATCTGGGGATATTAAGTTTTTCACTATAGGCCACTATGGGCTCCAAATTTCCCTTCACAGATTCTATAAAAAGAGTGTTTCCAACCTGCTGAATCACAAGAAAGGTTTTAAAATGTGAGATGAATCCACAGGATAAGAGGCAGTTTCACAGATAGCCTTTTTCTTTTTTTATCTGGGAATATTCATTTTTGCATCATTGGCCTCAATGGGTTCCTGAATGTTCCTTCATAGATTCTAGAAAAAGTGTGTTTCCAAACTGTTGAATTAAAAGAAAGGTTAGACTCTTTGAGATGAATCCACACATTACAAAACACTTTCACAGTTAGCTTCTTTATTGTTTATATCTGGGGATGTTCTGTTATTTTCCATAGGCCACAATGGGATCCCAAATGTCTGATTGCAGATTCTACAAAAAGGGTGTTTTCAATTTTCTGAATCAAAAGAAAGGTTTAACTCCGTACAATGAATCCAGACATCACAAAACAGTTTCACAAGTAGATTCTTTCTAGTTTTTATCTGGGGTATTCGATTTTTCTTCTTAAGCCTCAAATGGCTCTCAAGTGTTCCTTCACAGATCATACAATAAGAGTTTATAATCTACTAAATAAAAAGCATCATTTACCTTTGTGAAATGAATCTGCACATCACAAAGCAGATTCACACATAGCTTCTTTCTAGTTTTTATCTGGGGATATTCTGTTCCCAAATGTCCCTTCACATATTCAACAAAAAGAGTGTTTCCAACCTGCTGAATCAAAAGAAAGGTTTTAAGTCTGAGATGAAACCACACATGACAAAGCGATTTCACAGATAGCTTCTTTCTAGTTTTCATCTGGGGATATTCAGTTTGTCCCCATAGGCCAAAATGGGATCCAAAATGTCTCTTCACAGCTTCTACCAGAAGCATGTTTTCAACATGCTGAATCAAAAAAATGTTTTAAGTCTTTGCTATGAATTCACACATCACAAAGCAGTCTCACAGACAGTTTCTCTCTAGTTTTTATGTGGGGATATTCAGTATTTCCTCATGGGCAACAAAGGGCTCCCAAGTTTCCCATTGCAGATTCTACAAAAAGAGTGTTTCCAATTTGTTGAATCAAAAGAAAGGTTAAATTCTGTGGGATAAATCCACTCATCATTAAGCAGTGTCACAGATATCTTCTTTCTAGTTTTTATTTGTGGAAATTAGGTTTTGCCCTATAGGAATCAATGGGCTCCTAGACAGGCCTTTGCAGATTCTGCAAAAAGAATGTTTCCAAACTGATGAATCAAAAGAAATGTTAAACCGTGTGAGATGAATCCACACATGAAAAAACAGTTTCACAGAGAGATTCTTTCTAGGTTTTACGTGGAGATATTCAGTGTTCCTGATACACCCTAATGGGCTCCCAAATGTTTCTTCGCAGATTCTAGAAAAAGAGATTTTCCAACCTGTGGAGTCAACAGAAAGATTTAACTCTTGCAGACGAATGCACACATCACAAAACAGTTTCAGAAAAGCTACTTTCTAGTATTAACCTGGGGATATTCAGTTTTTCCTTATAGGCCTCAATGTGTTCCCAAATGTACCTTTGCAGATTCTACAAAAAAAGTATTCCAACCTGCTGAATGAAGATAAATGTTTAACTCTGTGAGATGAATCCACACATCACAAAACAGTTTCACACATACCTTCTTTCTAGTTTTTATCTTAAGATATTCTGCTTTTCCCCGTAGACCTCAACAAACTCCTAAAAGTTCCTATGCAGATTCTACAAAAAGAGTGTTTTTAACCTGCTGAATCAAAGGAAAAGTTTAACTCTGAGTTGAATGCCCACGTCTTAAAGCAGTTTCACAGATAGTTTCTTTCTAGTTTTACCTGGAAATATTGTTTTTCCTCATAGAACTCAATGCAATCCCAAATGTCCCTTCACAGATGCTACAAGAAAAAGTGTTTCCAACCTGCTGAGTAAAAAGTAAGACTTGACTCTCTAAGATGAATCTACATATCACCACACAGTTTAACAGATAGCTTCTTTCTATTTTTTATCTAAGGAAACTCCCCTTAGGCCTCAATGGGTTTTTACATGTCCCTTCACAGATTCTAAAAAAAGGGTGTCTCCAACCTGGAGAGTCAATACAAAGTTTGTTTCCATAGGTCTCAATTGGCTCCCAAATGTCACTTTGCAGATTCTACAAATATAGTGCTTCCGATCTGCTGAATCAAAGGAAAGCTTTACCTCTGTGAGATGAACCAACACATCACCAAGCAGTTTCACAGATAGCCTCTTTCTAGCTTATACCTGGGGATATTCTTTTTTTTTTCTCCATAGGCCTCCATAAGCTCCAAAATGTCCCTTTGTATATTTTACATAAAAACTCTTTCCAACCTATTGAAACAAAAGAAAACTTTAACTCTGTAAGTTGAATCCACACATCTCAAAGCAGTTTCATAGATTGCTTCTTTCTGGGTTTTATAAGGGATAATGGTTTTTCCTCATAGGTCTCAAAGGGTTCCCATATGTCCAATTGCTGATCCTTCAAATACACTGTTTGCAACTTGTTGAATCAAAAGAAAACTTTAACTCTTTGAGTTGAATCCACTCATCTCAAAGCAATTTCACAGATAGATTATTTCTAGGTTTTATAGGGGATATTAGGTTTTTCCTCATAGGCCTCAATGGGCTCCCACATGTCTCTTCGCAGATTCTACAAAAACAGTGTTTCTAAACCTTCTGAATCAAAAGAAAGGTTTATCTCTGTGATATGGATCCACTCATCATGAAGCCATTTCACAAATAGTTCACAGATGCTACAAAAAAAGTGTTTCCATCCTGTTGAGTCAAAAGTAAGATTTGACTCTGTGTGATGAATCTACACATCACCCCACAGTTTCACAGATAGTTTTTTTTCTATTTTTTATCTAAGGATAATCCGGTTAGGCAATATCTAAATAGTTCCTTTTTAGTTTTTATCTGGGGCTATTCGATTTTTCTCCAAAGGCCTCAATGAGCTCCCAAATGAACCCTCACAGATTCTACAAAAAGAGTGATTCCAAACTGCTGAATCAAAAGAAAGTTTCAACTCTGTGAGATCAATCCACACATCACAAAGTATTTACACAGATAGCTTCTTTCTAGATTTTCTGTCAGGATATTCATTTTATCACCATATGCTTCAATGAACTCCAAAATGTACCTTCTCAGATTTTACAAAAAGAGTGTTTCCAACCTGCTGAATCAAAAGAAAGGTTAATCTCTGTGAGATGAATCCACACATCACAAAGCAGTTTCACAGATAGCTTCTTTTTAGTTTTTACCTCGTAATATTCTATTTTTCTTCATAGGCCTCAGTGAGCTCCAAAATGTCCCTTCACAGTACAAAAAGGGTGTTGCCAACTGTTAAATCAACAATAAGTTTTAACTATGTGAGATGAATCCATCCTGATGGAATCCAAACATAACCAAACAATTTCACAGATAGCTTCTTTCTGGTTTTTATCTGGGGATTTTCAGTTTTATCCCATAGACCTCAATGGGCCCCCAAATCTCTTTTTGCAGATTCCACAAAAAGAGTGCTTCCAACATGCTGAATGGAAAGAAAGTTTTAACTCTGTGACATGAATCCAAACATCTCAAAGCAGTTTCACAGATAGCTTCTTTCTAGTTTTATCTGGGTATTGGTGGTTTTCTTCTATTTTTCATTTTTTATTTATTTATATTTTTTGAGACAGAGTCTTACTCTGTTATCCAGGCTGGAATGCAATGGCACTATCTCAGATCATTGCAAGCTCTGCCTCCTGGGTTCACACCATTCTCCTGCCTTAGCCTCCTGAGTAGCTGGGACTACAGGTGCCCATCGCCACATCTGGGTAATTTTTTGTATTTTCACTAGAGACGGGCTTTCACTATGTTAGGCAGGATGGTCTTGATCTCCTGACCTCTTGATCCACCTTCCTCATCCTACCAAAGTGCTGGGAATACAGGCACGAGCCACCGTGCCTGGCCAGGATATTCGGTTTTCTTCCATAGGCATCAATCGGCTCACAAATGTCCTTTCATAGATTCTACAAAGAGTGTTTCCAACGTGCTGAATGAAAAGAAAGGTGAAACTCTATGAGATGAATCCACAAATCACCACGTAGTTTCACAGATAGCTTCTTTCTAGTTTTCTAGGGATATAGGGTTTTTCCACATAGGCCTCAATGGGCTCCCAACTGTCCCTTCAAAGCTTCTACAAAAAGAATGTTTCCAACCTGCTGAATCAAAAGAAAGGATTAACTATGTGAGATGAATCCATATATCACCAAGCAATATGAAATACAGCTTCTTTCAAGTTTTCATCCAGGGATATTCATTTTTTCCCTAAGGTCTCAATGAGCTCTGAAATCCCCCTCACAAATTCTACAAAAAGCGTGTGTCTCCAACCTGCTGAATCAAACGAAACTTTTAACTCCATGAGTTAAAACAACACATCACTAAGAAGTTTCCTAGGTAGATTCTTCCTAGTTTTTATATGCAGATATTCTTTCTTCTTCATAGGCCTCGATGGGCTCCCAAGTGTCCCTTCTCTGATTCTATGAAAAGAATATTTTTAACCTGCTGAATCAAAAGAAAGCTTTTACTCTGTGAGTTGAATCAACATATCACCAAGCTGTTTCACAGACAGATTCTTCCCAGTTTTTATCTGGGGATATTCCCTTTTTCTGCATAGGCTTCAATGGGCTCCCAAATGTCCCATCACAGATTCTACAAAAATAGTGTTTTCAACATGTTGAATCAACAGAAAGTTTTAGCTCTGTGAGATGAATCCACACATCACCAAGCAGTTTCACAGAGAGCTTCATTCTGGTTTTTATCTGGGGATAGTCAGTTTTTTCCTTAGTCCTCAATTGGTTTCAAAAATACCCCTTTGCAGGTTCTACCAAAAGAGTATTTCCAACTTTCTGAAGCAAAAGAAAGTTTAAACTCAGTGAGTGGAATGCACACATCACCAAGTAGATTTAGATATAGCTTCTTATTAGTTTTTATTTGGAGATATTCAGTTTTTTCTCATAGGACTCAAAGGGCTCACAAATGTCCCTTCACAGATTCCACAAAAAGAGTGTTTCCAACCTTCTGAAGCAAAATAAATGTTTAACTCTGTGAGATGAATCCACACATAACCAAGAAGTTTCACAGATATCTACTTTCTAGTTTTTATGTGGGGATATTCAGTTTCTTCCCATAAGCCTCAAAGGGATCTTAAATGTCCCTTCACCGATTCTGCAAAAAAAGTGTTTCCAACCTACCAAGTCAAAAGAAAGGTTTAAGTCCATGGAATATATCAACAAATTGCCAAGTAGTTTCACAGATAGTTTCTTCTTAGCTTTTATCTGGGGATATTTGCTTTTTACCCATAAGCCCCAATGGGCTCCCAAATGTCCCTTAGCAGTCTCTACAAAAAGAGTGTTTCCATCCTGCTGAACTGAAAGAAACGTTTATCTCTGTGAGATGAATCTATGCATCACTGAGCAGTTTCAGAGAGAGCGTATTTCTAGTTTCTTTCTGGGTATATTCTGTTTTACCCTATAGGCCTCAAAGGGCTCAAAATGCCCCTTTGCAGATTCTACTAAAAGAGTGTTTCCAACCTGGTGAATCAAAAGAAAGGTTTAACTCTGTGGGATGAATCCACACATCACCAGGCATTTTCACAGATAGTTTATTTCTATTTTTTAATCTGGGAATATTTGTTTTTTTTCATAGGACTCAAATAGTCTTCAAATTGTCCCTTCACATATTCTACAAAAGAGGGTTTCCAACCTGCTGAATCAAAAGAAAGGTTCAACTCTGGGAGAAGAATCCACGCATCAACAAGAAGTTGCACTAGTAGTTTCTTTCAAGTTTTTAACAGGGGATGTTCAGTTTTTCCCACATAGGACTCAAGGGTATTTGAAAGGACTTTTCACAGATTCTACAAAAAGAGTGTTTACAACCTGTTAAGTTAAAAGAAATGTTTAACTGTATGAGATAAATCCACACGTCACCAAGCTGTTTCACAGAGAGCTTCTTTCTAATTTTTATCTGGGGAGATTCTGTTTTTCCCCATAGGCCTCAATGATTTCCCAAATGTCCCTTTGCAGATTCTATAAAAAGAGTGTTTCCAACCTGATGAATCAGAAGAAAGTTTAAACTCTATGAGATAAGTCTGCACATCACCAAGTAGCTTCACAGATAGCTTCTTTCTGGTTTTTATCTGGTAATATTAAGTTTTTCCCCATAGACTCCAAATGGTTCCAAAATGTCCCTTCACAGATGCTCTAAAAGAGTGTGTCCAACCTTCTGAATCATAAGAAAGATTTAATTCTGTGGAATGAATCCACAAATTGCACAGTAGTTTCACAGATAGCTTCTTTCTAGTTTTTATCTGGGGATATTTGTTTTTTCCCAATAGGCCTCAAACGACTCCAGAATGTCCCTTTGCAGATTCTACAAAAAGAGGATTTCCAACCTACTGAATCAAAAGTGACTTTTAAATCTGTTATATAGGCCCAGACATCACAAAGCAGATTCACAGATAGTTTATTTCTAGTTTTTATCTGGGGATATTCAGTTTTCCCCCATGGACCTCAATGGGCTCCCAAATGTTTCTTTGCAGATACTACAAACACATGGTTTCCAACATGGTGAATCAAAAGAAAGGTTTAACTCTGTGAAATGAATCCACAGATCACCAAACAGTTACACAGATAGCTTTTGTTTTAGTTTGTATATGAAGATGTTCTGTTTTTTTTTTCTGGAGAATTCAATTGACTCCCACATATCCTTTCGCAGATTCTAAGAAATGAGTGTTTCCAACCTGCTGAATCAAAAGAAAGATTTAACTCTGTGAAATGAATCCCCACATCACCAGGCCATTTCATAGATAGCATCCTTTTGTTTTTATCTGGCTATATTTGGTTTTTCTTCCTAGGCCTCAAAGGGCTCTCAAATGTCCCTTTGCAGATTCTGCAAAAAGACTGTTTCAACCAGATGAATCAAAAGCAATTTAACACTGTGAGATGAATTGACACATCCACAGGCATTTTCACAGATAACTTCTTTTTAGTTTTCATCTGGCGATGTCAGTTTTTCCTCATAGGCATCAGTGGGCTTTCGAGTGACCCTTTGCAGATTCTACAAAAAGAGTGTTTCCAACCTACTGAGTCAAAAGAATGATTTAACTCTGTTAGATAAATCCACATATCTCAAGGCAGATTTACAGGTAGCTTCTTTCTAGTTTTTATCTGCAAAATATTCAGGTTTACCAAATAGGTGTTAATGGGCTCTCAAATAACCCTTCACAGATTCTACAAAAAGAGTATTTCCAACCTGCTGAATCAAAAGAAAGATAAATCTCTATTAGATGAATCAACACATCATCAAACTGTTTCACAGATAGATTATTTCTAGTTTTATGTGGGAATATATGGTTTTCCCCCATAGACTTCAAGGGGTTGTCAAATGTCCCTTCACAGATCCTGAAAAAGATTGCTTCCTACCTGGTGATTCAAAAGAAAGTTTTAACTCTGTAAGGTGAATCTCCACATCAACATGCAGTTTCACAGATAGCTTCTTTTTAATTTGTATCTGGGGATTTTTGTTTTTTTTCCCTTGGGCCCCAATGGATTCCCAAATGTTTCTTTGCAGATTATAAAAAAAGAGTGTTTCCAACCTGTTGAACTGAAAGAAAGAATACCTCTATGAGGTCAATCCACATATCACCAGACAGTTTCACAGATATGTTTTTCATACTTTATATCTGGGGATACCCATTTTGTCCCCACAGGCCTCAATGATTTCCCAAGTGTCCCTTCACAGATACCACAAAAAGAGTTTCTAATGTAACGAATCAAAAGAAAGTTTTAATTCTATGAGGTGAATTCACACATCACCAAGGAGTTTCTCAGATAATTTATTTCTAGTTTTTATCTGGGAATATTCAGTTTTTTCCCATAGCTCTCACTGACTATAAAATGTCCCTTCGCAGATTCTCAAAAAGAGTGTTTCCAACCTTGTGAATAATCAGAGAAATTTAACTTTGTGAAATAAAACCACACTTCACAAAGCAGTTTCATAGATAGCTTCTTTTTAGTTTTTATTTGGGGATATTCGTTTTTTTCATAGGCCTCAATGGGCTCCCAAATGTCCCTTCATGGATTCTACAAAAAGAGTGATTCCAAACTATTGAATCAAAAGTAACTTCTAACTCGGTTAGATGAACCCACACATCACAAAGAAGTTTCCCATATAACTTGTTTCTAGTTTTTATCTGGGGATAATCTGTTTTTGTCCATAGTCCACAATGGATTCCCACATGTCCTTTAGCAGGTTCTACAAAGAAAGGGTTTCCAACCTGGTAAATCAAAAGAAAAGTTTAACTCTTTGAGTTGAATCCACACATCAACTCTGTTTCACAGATAGCTACTTTTAAGTTTGTTTCTGGGGATTTTTTTTCATAGGCCTCAATGGACTCCCAAATGTTCCTTTGCACATCCAAATTAAAAGAGTGTTTCCAACCTGTTGAATCAAAAGAAAGATTAACCCTGTGAGATGAATCCACACATCAGCAATCACTTGCACAGATAAATTCTTTCAAGTTTTTAACTGGGTATATTCAGTTTTTCCCATATAGGCCTGATGGGTCTCTGAAAATTCCCTTCACAGATTCTACAAAAAGAGTGTTTCCAAAAAGGTGAATCCAAAGATAGGTTAAGCTTGTCAGATGAACCCACACATCACAAGTGGTTGCAAAGATAACTTTTTCAAGTTTTTGACTGGGAAAATGCTGTTTCTCCCATAGAGGCCTCAAGGATCTTTGAAAAGTCCCTTCACAGATTCTCCTAAAAGAGTGTGTCCAAACTGATGAATCTAAAGGTAGGTTAACTCTGTGGAATGAATCCACATATCACCAAGCAGTTTCATAGATAGCTTTTTTTTGTAGTTTTTGTCTGGGATGTATACAATGTTTCCCCATAAGCCTCAAAAGGATCCCAAATGTCCCTTCACATATTCTAAAAAAAGAGTGTTTACAACCTGGTGAAACAAAAGAATGGTTTAACTCGGTGAGGGGAATCCACACATCACCAAGAAGTTCCACAGATACCTTCTTTTTAGTTTGTATCTGGGGATATTAAGTTTTTTCCCACATGCCTCAATGGGCTCACAAATGTCCCACCACAGATTCTACAAAAAGAGTGTTTTCAACATGCTGAATAAAAAAAAAAAGTCAAATTCTGTGAGATAAATCAACGTATTATAAAGCAGTTTCACAGATAGCTTCTTTTTAGTTTTTATCTGAGAATATTCAGTTTTTCCCCTTAGGCCTCAATGGGTTTCCAATCGTCCCTTTGCAGATTCTAGAAAAATGTGTTTCCATCCTGCTGAATCAAAAGAAAGGTTTAACTCCCTGGGATGAATCCACACATCACAAGGCAGTTTCTCAGGTAGATGTTTTTCCAGTTTTTTTTGTGCAGATATTCGACTTTTCCCCATAGACCACAATGGGCTCCAAATGTCCCTTCACACATTCTACAAAAAGAGTGCTTCCAACCTCCTGAATTGAGAAAATATTTTAACTCTATGAGATGAATGCACATATCACCATGTAGTTTCACACAGAGCTTCTTTCTAGTTTTTATCTGGGTATATTTGGTTTTTTCCCATAGGCCTCAATGTGCTCCCAAATATCCCCTGGCAGATTCTACAAAAAGAGGTTTTTTAACCCACTGAACCAAAAGAAAGGTTTACATTTGTGAGATGAATCCAAACACCGCAAAGCAGTTTTGCAGATAGTTTCTTTGTAGTTTTTATCTGGGGATATTCCATTTTTCTCCAAAGGCCTCAATGAGCTCTCAAATATTCCTTGGCAGAGCCTACAAAAAGATGCTGAATAAAAAGAAAACATTAACTCTGGGCAGTGAATACACACATCAAAAAGCAGTTTCACAGATAGCTTCTTTCTGTTTTTTATCTGGTGATATGTTGTTTTCTCAATAAACCTCAACGGGCACTCAAGTGTCTTTTTGCAGGTTCTACAAAAAGGGTGTTTCCAAATGGCTGAATCAAAAGAAAACTTTAACTATGTGATATGAATCCACAGAACACAAAATAGTTTCACAGATACCTTCTTTCTAGTTTTGATGTTGATATATTCCATTTTTCTCCATAGTCCTCAATGTTCTCCCAAAGGTCCCCTCACAGATTCTACAAAAAGAGTGTTTTTAACCTGCTGAGTTAAAAGAAAGGTTAACTCTGTGAGTTGAATCTGCACACCACAAAGCCATTTCAGATAGCATTTTTCGAGTTTTTTACTGGTGATATTCCGTTTTTCCCCATTGGCCTCAATAGACTCCCAGATGTTCCTTCGCAGATTCTAGAAAAAGAGTTTTTCCACCCTGCTGACTGAAAAGAAAATTTTAACTCTGTGAGATGAATCCACGAATCACAAAGCAGTTTCACAAACAGCTTCTTTTTAGTTTTTATCTGGGGATATTCACTTTTTCCCCATTGGCTTCAATGGACTACCAAGTGTACCTTCACAGATTCTACAAAAAGAGTGTTTCCAACCTGCTAATCAAAAGAAATATTTAACTCTGTGCAATGAATCTTCATATCACAACGCAGGATCTAAGACAGCTCCTTTCTAGTTTTTATCATGGGGATATTTGACTTTTTCCCATAGTCCTCAAAGGGCTCTCAAATATCTCTTTGCAGGTTCTACAACAAGCGTGTTTCCAACTTGGTGAATAAAAGTGAAGTTTAACTTTGTGAGATGAATTCACACATCACAAAACAGTTTCAGAGATAGCTTCTTTCTACTTTTTATCTGGGGATATTTGTTTTTTTTTTCCCATAGGCTGCAATAGGCTCCCAAATATCCTTTCCCAAATTCTACAAAAAGAGTATTTCAAATCTGCTGAGTCAAAACAATCTTTTAACTCTATGAAATGAATCCACACATCATCAAACAGTTTCACAGAGAGATACTTTCTAGTTTTTACCTTGGGATATATGGTTTTTCCTTAAAGACCTCAATGTGCTCTCAAGTGTCCCTTTGAAGATTTCTCAAAAAGAGTGTTCTTATCCAGATGAATCAAAAGAAAGTTTTACCTCTGTGAGATGTATCCACACATTCAAAAAATAGTTTCACAGATATCTTCTTTGTAGTTTTGATCTGGAGATGTTGAGTTTTTACCCATAGGCTTTAATGGGCTCCAATCTGTCCCTTAGCAGATTCTTCAAAAAGAGTTTTTCCAAACTGCTGAATCAAAGGAAAAGTTTAAGTCTGTGAGATGAATTTACAGAACACAAAACAGATTCACAAATACCTTCTTTCTATTTTTTAGCTGGATATATTCAGTTTTTCCCAATAGGCCTTAATGGGATCCCAAATATATCTTTGCAGATTCTAGGAAAAGACTTATTCCATCCTGCTGAGACAAAGGAAAGGTTTACCTCTGTGAGATGAATCCACACATGGCAAAGCAGTTTCACAGTTAGCTTCTTTCCAGTTTTTACTTGGGTATATATATATTTTTTTAATGGTCTCAATAGGATCCAAATATCCCTTTGGATTTCCTACAGAGTGTTTCCAACCTGCTGAATACAAAGAAAGGTTTAATTCTGTGACATGAATCCACACATTACAAAGAAAATTCACAGATAGCTTCTTTCCAGTTTTTATTGTGGGATATTCACTTTTTCCCCATAGGCCACAATGGGCTCTTAAATATCCCTTCTCAGATTCAACGAACAGAGTGTTTCCAACCTGTTGAATCAAAAGAAAGTTTTAACTCTGAGGTGAATACTCAGATCACAAAGCAGTTTCACAGAGAGCTTCTTTCTAGTTTTTATCTGGGAATATTTGGATTTTCTCTGTAGACCAAAATGTGCTCCCAAATGACCCTTCGCAGATTCTACAAAAAGAGTGTTTCCAATCTGCCATATCAAAAAATGTTTTAATTCTATGAGATGAATCCACACATCACCAAGCAGTTTCAAAGGTGGCTTCCTTCTAATTTTTATGAGGGGTTGATCAGTTTTTCCCCATAACCCACAATGTGCTCCCAAATGTCCCTTCACAGATTCTATGCAAAGAGTGTTTTTAATCCATTGAATCAAAAGAAAGGTTTAACTCTGTGAGATGAGTCCACACATCAACATGCAGTTATACAGGTAGCTTCTTTCTAGTTTTTATCTGAGGATATTGTGTTTTTTCCCCATAAGCCTCAATGGGCTCCCAAGTGGCCATTTACAGATTCTACAAAAGGAGTGTTCCCTCCCTGTCAAGCCAAAAGAAAGATTTAACTCTGTGAGATGAATCTGTAGAACACAAAGCAGTTTTACAGATACCTTCTTCCTAGTTTTCTACTTGTGGATATTCAGTTTTCCAATATTCACCTCAATGGGCTCCCAATGTTTCTTCCCTGTTTCTACAAAAATTGTCTTTCAAACATGCTGATTCAAAAGAAAGGTTTAACTCTGTGAGTTGAAACCACACATCACAAAGCCATTTCACAGTGAACTTCTTTCTAGTGTTTTATTGGGGATACTCCATTTTTCCCCAGGACACAATGGGCTCCAAAATGTCCCTTCACAGATTCTACATAAAGAGTGTTTCCACCCACCTGAATCAAATGAAAGGCTTAATTCTGTGAGATGAATCCACACTTCACAAATCAGTTTCAGAGATAGAGTCTTTCTAGTTTTTATCTGTGAATATTCCATTTTTCATCATTTGCCTTAATGTGCTCCCAAATGTCCCTTTGCAGATTCAATGAAAAGAGTGTTTTCAACTTGCTGAATCAAAAGAAAGGTTTATCTCAGTGAGATAAATCCACAGATCACAAAGCAGTTAGACAGATAGCTTCTTTCGGAAATTTATGTGAGGAGATTGCGTTTTTTCACATAGGCCACAATGGGATCCAAAATGTTTCTTCGCAGATTCTACAAAAAGATTGTTTCCAACCTCAAAAATCAAAAGAATGGATTAATAGTGTGAGATGAATTCACAAATGACAAAGCAGTTTCACAGATAGCTTCTTTCTAATTTTTATCTGGAGATATTCTGATTTTCCCAATAGGCATCAATGGACTCCTAAAAGACCCTTCACACATTTTAAAAGAAGAGTGTTTTTAACCTTCTGAATAAAAAGAAAGGTTTAACTCTGTGAGATGAATCCACACATCACCATGCAGTTTCACAAATTGCTCCTTTCTAAATTGTATCTGAAGGTGTGATTTTCCCCATAGGTCTCAATGGGTTGTTAAAAGTCCCTTTAGATTCTACAAAAAGAATGTTTCCAACTTCCTGAAACAATACAAAGTTATAACTCTGTGAGGTTGATCCACACATAATCACGCAGTTTCACAGATAGCTTTTTTCTAGTTTTTATCTGAGAATATTCGATTTTACCCCATAGGCCTCAATGGGTTCCCAAATGCCCACTGGCACATTTTACAAAAGGAGTGTTTCCAAACTGCTGAATCAAAAGAAATATTTATCTCTGTAAGATGAATCTACACTTCACTAAGCAGTTTCACAGACGGCTTCTTTTTAGTTTTTAACTGAGGATTTTTGCTTTTTCCCCATAAGGCCTTAATCAGTTCCCAAATGTCCCTTCAGAGATGCTACAAAAAGTGTGCTTCCAACTTGCTCAATAAAAAGAAAGGTTTCACTCTGTGAAATGAATTCACACATCCCCAAGCAGATTCACAGATAGCTTATTTCTAGTTTTTATCTGGGGATATTCAGTTTTTCCTTACAGGCATAATGGGCTCCCAAATGACACTTCCCAAATAGTACAAAAATAGCGTTCCAACTTACTGAATCAAAGGAAAGGTTTCACTTTGTGAGAAGAATCCACACGTCACCAAGCAGTTTAAGAAATAGCTTTTTTTCTAATCATTATCTGGGTATATTTGTTTTTTCCCTATAGACCTCAATGGGCTTCAAAATATCCCTTTGCAGGGTCTACAAAAAGAGTATTTCCAACCTTTTTAATCAAAAGAAAGCTTAAACACAGTGAGTGGAATGCACACATCAGCAAGTAGTTTCACATATAGCTTCCTTCTAGTTTTTATCTGGAGATATTTGGTTTTTCCCAATCAGCCTCAAAGGGCTCCCAGTATCCCTTTGCAGGTTCTACAAAAAGAGTGTTTCCAAACTGCTGAATAAAAAGAAAGGTTTGCTTCTGTGGGATACAACCACACATCACCAAGCAATTTCACAGATTGCTTCTTTCTTGTATTTATCTGGGGATATTTGATTTTTCCCCATAAAGCTCAAAGGGCTCCCAATGTTCCTAGGCAGATCCTACAAGAAGAGTGCTCCCATCCTGCTGTATTAAAAAAAAGGCTTACCTTTGTGAGATGAATCTACACATCACCAAGCAGTTTCACAGGTAGGTTCTTTATAGTTATTATCTGGGGACATTCTCTTTTACCCGTTATGCCTCAATGGGCTCCAAATGTCCCTCCGCAGATTCTACAAAAAGAGTGTTTCCAACGTGCTGAATAAAAAGAAAGGTTTAACTCTGTGAGATGAATCCACACATCACCAAACATTTTCATTTATTGTTTCTTTCTCGTTTTTATCTGAAGATATATGTTTTTTTTTCCCCATAGTCCTCGGTGGACTCTTAAATGTCCCTTCGCAGATTCTACAAAAACAGTGTTGCCAAACTCCTGAATAAAACAAAAGCTTTATCTAGGTGAGTTGAATCCACACATCACCAAGCAGTTTCACAGACAGGTTCTTTCTAGTATTTATCTGGCGATATTCACTTTTTCCTTGTCAGCATCAATGGGATCCCAAATGTCCCTTCGTGGATTCTAAAAAAAACAGTGCTCCAAACCTCCTGAATCCAAAGAAAAATTTCTCTCTCTGAGATAAATCTCCATGTCACCAAGACATTTCACAAATAGCTCCTTTCTAATTTGATTCTAAGGATATTCTGTTTTTCTCTTATAGGTCCCTGTGAGTTCCAAAATGTTCCTTCACAGATTCTACATAAAGAGTATTTCCAACCGGTTGAATAAAAAAAAGGGTTAACTTTGTCTGATGAATCCAACCATCACCAAGTAGTTTCACAGATAGCTTCTTCCTGGTTTTTATCTGGGGATTTTTGTTTTTTTCCCACAGACCTCAATGGACTCCCTAATATCCCTTCAGAAAATCTATAAAAAGATGATTTACAATCATCCGAATGTAAAGAAAGTTTTAACTTTGTGAGATTAATCCACACATCACCAAGCAGTTTCTCCAATAGCTTCCATTCACTTTTTATGTAGGGATATTTATTTTTTCTCCACGGGCTTCAACAAGCTCCCAAATGTCTTTTTGTAGTTTCTCCAAAAAGAGTGTTTCCAACTTGCTGAATCAAAATCAAGCTTTAATTCTGTGAGATGAATCCACACACCACAAGTGGTTTGATAGGTAGGTTCTTTCTAGTCTTTATCTGGTGATATTTAGTTTTTCCCCATAGGCCTCAATGGGCTCAAAACTGTCCCTTTGCAGATTCTACAAAAAGAGTTTTTCCCACCGTTGATCAAAATAAAGCTTTAACTCTGTGAGATTGGTCCACACATTATGAAGCAGTTTCATAAATAGCTTCTTTCTAGCTTTTTCTGGGGATATTCCAGTTTTTTTTCCCTGGGCATTTATGGTCTCTCAAATGTCTTTCCACAGATTCTAGAAAAAGGTATCTCCAAGCAGCTGAATCAAAAGAAAGGTTTATATCTGTGTGATGAAACTACTCATCAACAAGCAGTTTCCCATGTAGATTTTTTTTTCTAGTTTAAATCTGGGGACATTCAGTTTTTATGCCCAGGGCTCAAGGATTCACAAATGTCCCTTCATAGATTCTACAAAAAGAGTGTCTTCAATCTACTGAATCAAAGAGTTTAAGTTTGTGAGATGAATCCACAAATCATGTTTAGTTTTTTCTAGTTTTTGCTGTGAGTATTCGCATTTTTCCCATAGACCTCAGAGGCTCCGAAATTTCTTTTTGCAGATTCTACAGAAAGAGTGTCTCCAACCTGCTCAATCACATACAAATTTTACCCTATGTGATGGATGCACATATCACAAAGGAGTGTCACAGACAGCATCTTTCCTTTTTTAATCTGGGGATATTTGCTTTTCCCCATAGGTCTCAATGGGATCTGAAGTATCCCTTAGCAGGATCTATAAAAAGAGGGTTTCCAATCAGCTAAATCAAATGAAGTGTTTATCCCTGTGATATGAATCCACACATCACAAAGTAGTTTTACAGATAACTTCTTTTTAGTTTTTATCTGGGAAAATTTAGTTTGTCCCCATAGGCCTCAAAGTCCTCTCAAAAGTCCCTTCACAGATTAAAAAAAAAAAAAAGTATTTTCAATCTTGTGAATTGAAAGAGAGGTTTAACTCTGTCAGATGAATCCACACATGACAAAGCAGTTTCACAGATAGCTTCTTTCTAGTTTTTTGTGGGGATATTCGTTTTTCTCCCATTGGCCCCAAGATCTGCCAAATGTCCCTTTGCAGATTCTACAAGAGTGTTTACAACCAGCTGAATTAAACGAAAAGCATCACTCTGTGAGATGAATTTTCACATGACAAGCAATTTCACAGACAGCTTCTTTCTCTTTTTTATCTGGGAATATTCACTTTTTCCCGATAGACTACAACAGACTCCTTAATATCCCTTTGCAGACTCTTCAAAAAGAATGTTTCCAATTCGGTGAAGAAACTCATTGGTAGCTTGATGGGGATGGCATTGAATCTATAAATAACCTTGGGCAGTATGGCCATTTTCACAATATTGATTCTGCCTATCCA
>NC_045445.1:90279773-90331701 GCF_002776525.5 Piliocolobus tephrosceles
TTCAAGTTTTTAACTGTTGATATTGTGTTTTCCTCACCAAAGACCACAAGGATCTTTGAAAAGACCCTCTATAGATTCTACAAAAAGAGTGTTTAAAGCCTGCTAAATTAAAGGAAACGTTAATTTCTATGAGATGAATCCACACATCATGAGGCAGTTTCACAGATAGCTTCTTTCTAATAAGAATGTGAGACAAATCCACACATCATCAGGGAGTTTCACAGATTGCCCCTTTCTAGTTTTTATCTGGGGTTATTTTCTTTTTCCTCATATGCCTCAAAGAGCTCTCAAATGTCCCTTCATAGATTCCGTAAAAAGAGTGTTTCCAACTGGCTGAAACAAAAGAAAGTTTTAACTGTGTGACATGAATGGACACAGCACCAGGCGATTTCACAGATAGCTTCTTTATGGTTTTCATGTGGGGATATTCTGTTTTTCCTCATGAGCCTCAATGTGCTCCCAAATATCACTTGGCAGATTCTGCAAAAGGAGTTCTTTTAACCTGCTGAATCAAAAGAAAGATTTACCTCTCCAAAATGAATTCAGACATCACAAAGCAGTTTCACAGATAACTTCTTTCAGTTTTTATCTGGGGATATTTGGTTTTTCACCACAGGCCACAATGGACTCTCAAATGTCCCTTCACAGATTCTACAAAAAGAATATTTCCAGTCTGCTGAATCAAAATTAAGGTTTAACTCTGTGAGATGAATCCACCCATCACCAAGCAATTTCACAGAGAGCTTCTTTCTAGTTTTAACTGGGGATATTCAGATTTTTCCAATATGCCTAAATGCACTCTCAAATGCTTTTTTGCAGATTCTATGGAAAAAGTTGTTCCAACCTAATGAATCAAAAGAGAGGTTTACCTCTGCAAGATGAATCCATATATCACAAAGCAGTTTCACAGATAGCATCTTTCTAATTTTTATCTGGGGATATTTCTTTTATCCCCATAGGCCTCAAAGGGCTCTGAAATGTCCCTTCTCAGATTCTACAAAAACAGTGTTTTCAACCTGCGTAATCAAAATAATTGTTTAATTCTGTGAGGTGAATCTACGCATCACAAAACAGTTTCTCAGATAGCTTCTTTCTAGTTTTTACCTGGGGATATTTTTTTTCTTTCCCATAGGCACCAAAGTTCTCCCAAAGGTCCCTTCACAGATTCTACAAAAATTGTTTCCAATCACCTCAAACAAACGAAAGTCTTAATTCTGTGAGATGAATCCACACATCACAAAGCATTCTCAAAGACAGCTTCTTTCTGGTTTTTATCTGGGTATATTCTCTTTCTTCTTATAAGCCTCAATGGGCTCTCAAATGTCACTTCACTGATTCCACAAGGTAGTGTTTCCAAACTGGTGAATCAAAGAAAGGTTTAACTCTCTGAGTTGAATCCACACAACACAAAGCAGTTTCGTAGATAGTTTCTTTCTAGTTTTTATCTAGGGATGTTTGGTTTTTTTCCCATAGGCATCAAAGAGCTCCCAAATGTCACTTTGCTGATTCTATAAAGAGTTTTTCCAACCTGCTGAATCAAAACAAAGCTTTAACTCTGTGAGTTGAATCCACACATAGCTTCTTTCCAGTTTTTATCTGCGGATATTGAGTTTTAACCCATATGCCTCAATTGGGTCCCAAATGTCTTTTTGCAGATTCTACAGAAATAATTTTTCCAACCTGCTGAATCACAGAAAGGTTTAACTCATGAGATAAATCAGCCCATCAGAAAGCAGTTTCACAGATAGCTTCTTTCTAGTTTTTATCTGGGGATATTCAGTTTTTTTCCAATGGCCTCAATGAACTCCCAAATGCTCTTTGCAGATACTAGAAAAAGAATGGTTTCGACATGCTGAATAAAAAGAAAGGCTTATCTCGGTAAAATTCATCCACACATCACAAAGCAGTTTTACAGATAGCTTCTTTCTAGTATTTATCTGGGGTATTTGGTTTTTCCCCATAGACCCCAATGGGCTCTGAAATCTCTCTTTGCAGATTCTACAAAAAGAGTATTTCCAATGTGCTTCATCCAAAGATAAGATTCAACTCTGAACAATTAATTCACACAACAAAAAGTGGTTTCACAGATACCTTTCTTCTAGTTATTATCTGGGAACGTTCTGTTTTTCCCCATAGGCCTCAATAGGCTCTCAAATGTCCCTTCACAGATTCTACAAAAAAAGGGTTTTCAAACTGGTGAATCAAAAGAGATGTTTTAGTCTGTGAGATGAATCCACGCATCACAAAGCATTTTAAGTCTGTGAGATGAATTCACACATCACAAAGCAGTTTCACAGATAGCTTCTTTCTAGTTTTTATCCAGGGCTACTCACTTTTTTCCCATAGGCACCAATGGGCTTTCAAATCTCCCATGCCATATCCTATACAAAAAGTGTTTCCAACCAGCTGAATCAAATGAAAGGTTTAACTCTGTGAGGTGAATTCACACATCACAAAGCAATTTAACAGAGAGCTTCTTTCTACTTTTTATCTGGAGATATTGGGATTTTCCCCATATGCCTCAATGCAATCTTAAATGTTCCTTCACAGATTCTAAAAAAAAAAGGGGGGGTGTTTCCAACCTGTTGAAGCAAAAGAAAAGTTTATCTACCTGAGATGAATTTACACATCACCAAGCAGTTTCACAGATGGCTTCTTTTGTAGTTTTCATCTGGGGATATTCAGTTTTCCCCATAGCCCTCAATGAGATCCAAAATGCTGTTTCATGAATTTTACAAAAAGAGTATTTCCAACATGCTAAATCATAAGAAAGTCTTAGCTCTGAGATGAATCCACACATCATCAAGCAGTTTCACAGATAGCTTCTTTCTAGTTATTATTTGAGGAGATTTGTTTTTCCCCATAGGACACAATGGGCTCCCAAATGTCCCTTTGCCAATTCTTCAAAAAGAGTGTTTCCAACCTGAAAAATCAATAGGAAGTTTTCACTCTCTGATGTGAATCCACACATGACAAAGCATTTTCACAGATAGCTTCCTTCTAGTTTTTATCTAGGGATAATCGGTTTTTCCCAGTAGGCATCTATGGGCTCTCAAATGTCCCTTGGAGGATCCTACAAAAAAGTGTTATCCACTGGCTGAATCAAAAGAAAGATTAACTGTCAGAGGAATCCACAAATAATAAATCAGTTTCACAGATAGCTTCTTTCTAGTTTTTATCTGGGGATGTTTGCTTTTTCCCTATAAGCCTCAACAGGCTCTCAAATGTCCCTTCACAGATTCTACAAAAAGAGTGTTTCCAAACGGCTGAATCAAAAGACAGTTTTAACTCTCTGAGATAAATCCATACAGCACAAAGCAGTTTCACAGATAGCTTCTTTCTGCTTTTTATCTGGGGGTATTTTGTTTTTTCCCATATGACTCAATAGGATCCCAAATATCCCTGCACAGATTTAATGTAGAGTGTTTCCAACCTGCTGAATCAAAACTGAGGCTTAATTTTTGTGATGAATACACACATCAGAAAGCAGTTTCACAGATAGATTATTTTTATCTGGGGGCATTCAGTTTTTTCCCATGCACCCATAAGGTATCCCAAATGTCCCTTTGCAGATTCCACAAAAAGGGGATTTCCAAGAAGTTGTATCAAACGATAGGTTTAACTCTGTTAGATGAATCCACACATGGAAAAGAAGTTTCACAGATACCTTCTTTAAAATTTTCGTCTTAGGATATCGTGTTTCTCTTCATAGGCCTCAATGGGAAGTCCAATATCCCTTTGCAGATTCTCCGAAGAGATGGCTTCCAACTTGTTGAAACAAAAGAAACATTTAGCTCCGTGAGATGAATCCACACATTACCAAGCCATTTCAAAGATAGCTTCTTTCTAGTTTTTAATCTGGGAATATTTAGATTTTTCCCTTAGAGCTAAATGGGCTTCCAAATGTCCCTTTCCAGATTCTGCAAAAGGAATGTTTCCATCTTGTTGAATCAAAAGAGAAGTGTAACCCTGTGAGATGAATCCACACATCACAAAGCAGTTTCACAGGTAGCTTCTTTCTAGTTTTTATCTGGGGATATACTGTTTTTCCCCATAGACCTCAATGGGCTCCAAAATGTATCTTTGTAGATTACAAAAAGAGTGTTTATCATATGCTGAATCAGAAAAAAAAATGACTCTGTGAGATAAGTCTACACAATAAAAGCCCGTCTCACAAGTTGCTTCTTTCTAGTATTTATCTGGAGATATTTGGTTTCTCCCCATAGGCCCAAATTTGCTCCCGAGTGTGTCTTTGCAGATGCTATGAAAACAGTATTTCCAACCTGCTGAATGAAAAGAAATGTTTAACTCTGTGAAATGAATCCACACGTCACATGTTAGTTTCAGAGATATATTCTATCCGTTTTTAATGGGGATATTTGGTTTTCCCTATAGTCCTCAATTTACTCACAAATATCTCTTTGCAGATTTTACAAAAAGAGTGTTTTTAATTTGCTGAAAAAGGAAAGGTTTACTTCTGTGAGATGAATACAGTCATCACAAAGCAATTTCGCTGATAGCTTCCTTCCAGTTTTCATCTGTGAATATTCTATTTTTCCCCATTGGCCTCAGTGGGCTCCAAAATGTCCCTTCACAGCTACACCAAAAAGAGTGTATCCAACCTGCTGAATCAACAGAAAGGTTTATCTCTGAGTGATGAATCCACACATCACAAAGCAGTTTCACAGGTAGCTTCTTTCTAGTTTTATCTGTGGATATTTGGCTTTTCCCCTTAGGCCTCAGTTGGTTCCCAAATGTCCCCTCGTAAATTCTAGAAAAAAAAAGCGTTTCCAACATGCTGAATCAAAAGACAGGTCTAACTCTGTGAGGTGAATGCATACATCAAAAAGTCATTTCACGGATAGCTTTTTTCTCCTTTTTATCAAAAGTTATTAAGTTTTTTCCCATAGACCTCAATGGGCTGCCAAATGTCCCTTCACTCATTCTAAAAAACAGTATTTCCAACCTGCTGAATCAAAAGAAGGGGTTAACTGTGTGAGATGAATCCACGTATAACAAAGGAGTTTCTCAGGTAGCTTCTTTCTAGTTTTGATCCAGTGATATTCTGTTTTTCCCATACACCTAAGAGGGCTCCAAATTGTCCTTTTGGGGTTTCTACAAAAAGAATGTTTCCTACATGCAGAATAAAAGAAAGTTAAAAAGTCTGTGCAATGAATCCACCCATCATAAAGCAGTTTCACAGGTATCCTCTGTCAAGTTTTTATCTAGGGATATTCAGTATTTCCCCATAGACTTCAATGGATTCCGAATGTTATTTTGTAGATTCTAGAAAAAAAGTGTTTCCAACCTGCTGAATAAAAAGCAATGGTTAATTCTGTGAGATGAATCCACACATCACAAAGCAGTTTCACAGATAGCTTCTTTGAGACTTATTCTGGGGATAATTGCTTTTTCCCTGTAGGCCTCAAAGTCCTCCTGTATGCCTCTTTGCAGACACTCCATGAAGAGTGTTTCCAAAATGTTGATCTAAAGAAAGTTTAAACTCTGTGAGATGAACACACACATCACAAAGCAATTTCACATGTAACTTCTTTCTAATTTTTGTCTGCTGATATTTGTTTTTTTTCCACATAGGCCTCAATGGGCTCCTAAATGTCCCTTTGCAGATTCTCAAAAAAGAGTGTTTCCAACCTGCTGAACAGAAAAAAAGATTTAACACTGTCAGCAGAATCCACACATCCCAAAGCTGTTTCTCAGGTAGCTTCTTTGTGCATTTTATATGAGGATATTTTGTTTTATCCCATAGGCCGGAGTGGTCTCCAAAATGTCTCTTTGTGGATTCCCCCCAAAAAAGTATTTCCAAACTGCTGAATGAAAAGAAAAGTTTAACTCTCTGAGATGAATCCACACATCACAAACCAGTTTCACAGATAGCTTCTTTCTAGTTTTTCCCTGAAGATATTCGGATTTTCCCCATAGGCCTCAGTGGGCTTCTGAATGTCACTTCACAGATGCTTCAAAGATAATTATGCCAACCTGCTGAATCAAAAGAATGGTTTAACTCTGTGAGGTGAATCCACACATTACATCAGTTTCACACATAGCTTCCTTAAAGTTTCTATTTTGGGGTATTCAGTTTTCCCCATAGGCCTCAAAGGGCTCCCAAATATTCCTTCACAGATTCTCTAAAAGGAGCTTTTTCAACCTGTTGAATCAAAAGAAAGGTTTAACTCTGTGAGATGAATCCACACATCACAAAAAAGTTTTACAGAGGGCTTCTTTCTAGTTTTTATCTGGGTATATTCTGTTTTTCCCCAGAGGTCTCACCAGGTCCCAAAATGTCCATTCCAAGAATCTCCAAAAAGTGTGTTTCCAACTTGATGAATCAAATTAATAATTTAACTCTGTGAGATGAATCAACAAAGCATAAAGCAGTTTCACAGGTAGCTTCTTTCTAGTTTTCATTGATGGATATTTGACTTTTCCCCCTATACCTCAACTGGTTCTCAAATGCCCCTTCACAGAGTATAGAAAAAAGAGCTTTTTCAACATGCTGAAACAAAAGACAGGTTTATCTGTTTATCTCTGTGAGCTGAATCCACACCTCACAAAGCCATTTCACAGATAGCTTCTTTCTAGTTTTTCTCCGAGGATATTATGTTTTCCCCATAGGTCTCAACGGGCTCCCAAATGTCCCTTCAAAGATTCTAGAAAAGGAGTGTATCCAACCTGCTGCATCAAAAGAAAAGTTAAACTCTGTGAGAAGAATCCACACATCACAAAAGTTTCTCAGATAGCTGCTTTCTAGTTTTTATCTGGTGATACTCCGTTTTTCCCACAGGCTTCAAAGGCCTTTCAAATATCCTTTCAGAGATTCTACAAAAACAGTGTTTCCAACCTGTTGAATTAAAGGAAAGTCTTAAGTTTGTGAAAGAAATCCACTAGTCATAAAGCAGTTTCACAGATAGCCTCATTCTCGTTTTTATCTGGGGATAGCCAGTTTTCCCTCATAGTCCACAATGGGTTCAAAAATGTCACGTTTTAGATTCCGAAAAAAGAGGGTTTCCAACCTGAGGAACCAAAAGCAATGATTCATTCTGTGAGATACATCCACACATCACAAAGCTGTCTCACAGATAGCCTCTTTATAGTTTTAACTGGAGATATTCCTTTTTCCACTTTGACCTCAATTGTCTGCCAAACGTTCCTCTGAAGAGTCTACAGAAAGAGTGTTTCCAACGTGCTGAATCAAAAGAAAGATATAACTGTGTGAGATACACCCACACATCACAAAGACGTTTCACAGACAACATCTTTCTAGTTTTTGTCTGAAGATTATTTTTTCACAGTAGGCATTGATGTGCTCCCAAATATCCCTTCGCAGATTCTACAAAAACTGTGTTTGTAAAGTGATGAATGAAAAGAAATGTTTAACTTGGGGAGATGAATGCACACATCACAAAACGGTTTCTGAGATTGCTTCCTTCTAGCTTTTATCCTGGGATATACGAATTTTGAAATTGGCCTCAAAGAGTTCCACAATGTCTATTTTTAGAATGGACAAAAACAGTGTTTCTAAACTGCTGCATTAAAAGAAAGGTTGTACTCTGTGAGACGAATGCACACATCACAAAGCAGTTTCTCAGAAAGCTTCTTTCTAGTTTTCATCTGAAGATAATTCCTTTTTCACCACAGGCCTCAATGTGCTCCCTAATATCCCTTTGCAGGTTCTACGAAAACATTGTTTCCAAGCTGCTGAATGAAAAGAAAGGTTTGCCTCTATGAGATGAATGCACGCATCACAAAGTAGTTTCTCAGAAAGCTTCTTTCAAGGTTTATTTTTTATGATACTTTAGGTTCTAGGGTGCAAGTGCACAACGTGCAGGTTTGTTACATATGTATACATGTGCCATGTTGGTGTGCTGCACCCATTAACTCATCATTTACATTACGTATATCTCCTAATGGTATCCCTCCCCTCTCCCCCCACCCCACAATAGGCCCCGGTGTGTGATGTTTCCCTTCCTGTGTCAAAGTGATCTCAATGTTCAATTCCCACCTATGAGTGAGAACATGCTGTGTTTGGTTTTCCGTTCTTGCAATAGTTTGCTGAGAATGATGGTTTCCAGCTGCATCCATATCTCTACAAAGGACAGGAACTCATCCTTTTTTATGGCTGCATAGAATTCCATGGTTTATATGTGCCACCTGTTCTTAATCCAATCTGTCACTGATAGACATTTGGGTTGATTCCAAGTCTTTGCTATTGTGAATAGTGCTGCAACAAACATATGTGTGCATGTGTCTCTGTAGCAGCATGACTTATAATCCTTTGGGTATATCCCCAGTAATGGGATGGCTGGGTCAAATGGTATTTCTAGCTCTAGATCCTTGAGGAATCACCACACTGTTTTCCATAATGGTTGAACTAGTTTACAATCCCACCAACAGTGTAAAAGTGTTCCTATTTCTCCACATCCTTTCCAGCACCTGCTGTTTCCTGACTTTTTAATGATTACCATTCTAACTGGTGTGAGATGGTATCTCATTGTGGTTTTGATTTGCATTTCTCTGATGGCGAGTGATGATGAGCATTTTTTCATGTGTCCGTTGGCCGTATGAATGTCTTCTTTTGAGAAGTTTCTGTTCATATCCTTTATCCAATTTTTAATGGGGATTTTGCTTTTTCCTTGCAAATTTGTTTGAGTTCTTTGTAGGTTCTGGATATTAGTAGCCCTTTTTCAGATGAGTAGATTGCAAAAATTTTCTCCCATTCTGTAGGTTGTCTGTTCACTCTGAAGGTAGTTTCTTTTGCTATGCAGAAGCTCTTTAGTTTAATGAGATCCCATTTGTCAATTTTGGCTTTTCTTGCAATTGCCTTTGTTGTTTTAGACATGAAGTCCTTGCCCATGCCTATGTCCTGAACTGTATTACCTAGGTTTTCTCCCAGGGTTTTTAAAGTTTTAGGTCTAACATATAAGTCTGTAATTCATCTTGAATTAATTTTTGTATAAGGTGTAAGGAAAGGATCCAGTTTCAGCTTTCTACTTATGGCCAGCTAATTTTCCTAGCACCATTTATTAAATAGGGAATCCTTTCCCAGTTTCTTGGTTTTGTCAGGTTTGTCAAAAATCAGATGACTGTAGGTGTGTGGCACTATTTCTGAGGGCTCTTTTCTGTTCCATTGGTCTATATCTCTGTTTTGGTACGAGTACCATGCTGTTTTGGTTACTGTAGCCTTGTAGTATAGTTTGAAGTCAGGTAGCGTAATGCCTCCAGCTTTGTTCTTTTGGCTTAGGATTGTCTTGGCAATGCAGGCTCTTTTTTGGTTCCATATGAGCTTCAAAGCATTTTTTTCCAATTGTGTGAAGAAAGTCATTGTTAGCTTAATGGGGATGACATTGAATCTAAAAATTTCCTTGGGTAGTGTGGCCATTTTCATGATATTGCTGTTTCCTATCCATGAGCATGGTAAGTTCTTCCATTTGTTTGTGTCCTCTTTTATTTCACTGAGCAGTGGTTTGTAGTTCTCCTTGAAGTGGTCCTTCACATCCCTTGTAAGTTGGATTCCTAGGTATTTTTTTGAATTTCCAGCTTTTCTGTACTTCTTTTCCTCATCTTTGTGGTTTTTATCTGCCTTTGGTCTTTGATGATGGTGACATACTGATGGGGTTTTGGTGTGGGTGACCTTTCTGTTTGTTAATTTTCCTTCTAACAGTCAGACCTCAGTTGCAGGTCTGTTGGAGTTTGCTTGAGGTCCACTCCAGACCCTGTTTGCCTGGGTATCAGCAGTGGAGGCTGTAGAAGATAGAATATTGCTGAACAGCAAGTGTTGCTGTCTGATTCTTGCTCTAGAAGCTTCGTTTCAGAGGTGTACCCAGCCGTGTGAGGTGTGAGGTGTCGGTCTGCACCTAGTGTGGGAAGTCTCCCAGTTAGGCTACTCAGGGGTAAACGACCCACTAGGGCAGGCAGTCTGTCCGTTCTCAGATCTCAATCTTCATGCTAGGAGAATCACTGCTGTCTTCAAAGCTGTCGGACAGAGACATTTACATCTGTAGAGGTTTCTGCTGCTTTTTGTTTCTCTATGCCCTATCCCCAGAGGTGGAGTCTACAGAGGCAGGCAGGCCTCTTTGAGCTGTAGTGGGCTCCACCCAGTTCTAGCTTCCCAGTGACTTTGTTTACCTACTTACATCTCAGCAATGGCAGGCACCCCTCCCCCAGCCTCGCTGCCACCTTGCAATTAGAGCTCAGACTGCTTTGCTAGCAATGAGGAAGGCTCCATGGGTGTGGGACCCTCTGGGACAGGTGTGGAATAAAATCTCCTGGTTTGCCATTTGCTAAGACCCCTGGTAAAGTGCAGTATTAGGGTGGGAGTTACCCGATTTTCCAGGTATGGTGCGTCTCAGTTTCCCTTGGCTAGGAAAAGGAATTCCCTTCCCCCTTGTGCTTCCCAGGTTATACGATGCCTCACCCTGCTTCAGTTCTTGCTGGTTTGACTGCATCCACTGACCAGCCCCAACTATCCAAAATGTCCCAGTGAGATGAACCCAGTACTTCAGTTGAAAATGCAGAAATCACCCGTATTCTGTGTTGCTCACACTGGGAGCTGGAGGCTGGAGCTGTTCCTATTTGGCCATCTTGGGCATGCCCTCCAAGGCTTTCAAGTTTTATCTGAAGATATTTTCTTTTTCAACATAGGACTCAAGGTGCTCCCAAATATCCCATCGCAGATTCTACAAAAACAGCATTTTCAAACTGCTGAATGAAAAAAAAGTTTTATGTTTTAGAGATGTATGCACACATCACTAAGTGGTTTCTCAGATAACTCACTTCTAGTTTTTATCCTAGGATTGTCGTTTTTTCACCATTGTCCTCAATGAGCTCCCAAGTACCCATTCCCAGAAAGGACAAAAACTGTGTTTCCAAACTGCTGAATCAAAAAAAGGTATATTTCTGTGAGATGAATGCACACATCATAAAGCAGTTTCTCAGAAAGCTTCTTTCTAGATTTTGTCTGAAGATATTTTCTTTTTCACCATAGGCCACAATGTGCTCTGAAATATTCCTTTGCAGATTCTACAAAAACAGTGCTTCCAAACTGCTGAATGAAAATGAATTTTTAGCTCTGTGAGACGAATGCACACATCACAAGTTGTTTCCTCAGATAGCTTCCTTCTAGTTTTTTTCCTGTGTGTTTGATACTTTGCCATTGGCCTCTTTGAGCCACCAAATATCCATATGCAGAATGGACAAAAACAGTGTTTCCAAACTGCTGAATCAGAGGAATGGTTTATTTCTGTGAGATGAATGCACATATCTTAAGGCAACTTCTCAGAAAGTTTCTTTCTAGTTTTTATCTGAAGATATGTTCTGTGGTAATAGGCCTCAATGCATTCCAAAATATCCCTTCACAGATTCTACAAAAACAGTGTTTCCAACCTGCTGAAAGAAAAGAAAGTTTTAACTCTGTGAGATGAATTCACACATCACAAAGCGGTTTCATAGAAAATTTTCTTATCTATAATTTTTGTCCTGGGATATTCAATTTTATGCCAGTGGACTCAATGAGCTCCCAAATGTCCATTTGCAACATGGATTAAAACAGCGTTTCCAAACTGCTGAATCAAAATAATAATTTAACTCTGTGAGATGAATGCACACAAGACAAAGTAGTTTCTAAGAAAGCTTCTTTCTGGTTTTAATCTGAAGATATTTACTTTTCCACAATAAGCCTCAATGCACTCCCAAATATCTCTAAGTAGATTCTACAAAAACAGTGTTTCCAAACAGCTGAATGCAAAGAAATGTTGAACTCTGTAAGATGATTGCACACATCCCACAGCGGTTTCTCAGACAGCTTCCTTCTAGGTTTTATCGTGAGATATTCACTTTCTCACCATTTCCCTCAGTAAGCTCTCTAATATTAATGTGCAGAATGGACATAAACAGGGTTTCAAAATTGCTGAATCAAAAGAAAAGTTTAACTCTGTGAGACGAATGCCCAAATTCCAAAGCAGTTTCTCAGAACTCTTCTTTCTAGTTTTTATTGGAAGATTTTTTTTTTTTCACCATAGGCCTCAATGTGCTCCCAAATATCACTTCCCAGATTCTACAAAAACTGTGTTTCAAAGGTGCTGAAAGAAAGGAAATGTTTAACTCTGTAAGATGAATGCACTCATCACAAAGCAGATTCTCAGATAGCTTTCTTCTAGTTTTTATCCTTGGAGCTCATTGAGACCACTTTTCGCAATTGGTCTCAATGAGATCCCAAATATCCATTTGCAGCATGGACAAAATTGTGTTTCCAAACTGCTGTATGAAAAGATAGGTTTATCTCTCAGATGAATGCACACATCACAAAGCATTTTCTCAGAAAGCTTCTTTGTAGTTTTAAACTGAAGGTACTGACTTTTTTTACCATAATCCTCAATGCACTCCCAAATATCCCTTCACAGGTTCTACAGAAACTGTGTTTTCAAACTGCTGAATGTAAAGAAAGGTTTAACTCTGCAAGATGAAGGAACACATCACAAAACAGTTTCTCAGATAGCTTCTTTCAACTTTTTATCCTGGGATATTCTATTTTTCCCCCTTGACATCAATGAGCTAAAAACCGTCCATTCATACAGTAGACAACAACGTGTTTCCAAACTGCTGAATCAAAAGTAAGGGGTAACTCTGTGAGATTAATGCACACATCACAGAGCAGATTTTCAGAAAGCTTCTTTCTAGTTTTTATCAGAAGATATTTTCTTTTCCACCACAGCCCTTAATGCACTCAACATATACCTTTGCAGATTGTACAAAAACGGGGTTTCCAAACCATTGAATGAAAAGAAAGGTTTAATTCTGTGACATGAATGCACACATCACAAAGCAGTTTCTCAGAAGTCTTCCTTCTAATTTTTATCTGAAGATATTGTCTTTTTGACCATAATCCTCAATGTGCTCCCAAATATCCCCTCACAGATTCTGCAATAACAGTGTTTCCAAACTGCTGAATGAAAAGACGGGTTTCACTCTGTGAGATGAATGCACACATCACAAAGCATTTCTCACGTAACTTTCTTCTAGTTTTTATACTGGGATATTATCTTTTTTGCCTTTGACCTCAATTAGTTCCCAAATGTCTTTTTGCAGAATGGACAAAAAAAGTGTTTTCAAACTGCTGAAACAAAAGAAAGTTTTACCTGTGTGAGATGAATGCACACATCACAAAGTAGTTTCTCAGAAAGTGTCTTTCTAGCTTTCATCTGGCAATATTTTCTTTTTCACCATAAGCCTCAATGCGCTTCCAAATATCCCTAGCAGATGCTACAAAAACTGTGTTTTCAAACTGCTGAATGAAAAGCATCGTTTAACTTCTCGAGATGAATTCCTACTTCACAAAGCAATTTCTCAGAAAACTACTTTCTAATTTTTATTTTAACATGTTGTCATTAACAGCATTCATACCAATGTGCTTCCAAATATCCCTTTGCAGATTACACATGAACAGCATTTCAAAATTGCTGAATGAAAAGAAAGCTTTGAGAGATGAATGCAAAGAAAGGTTTACCTCTGTGAGATGATTATGCATATCACAAAGCAGTTTTTCAGACAGGCTCCTTCTAGTTTTTACAGTGATATATTCACTTTTTTGCCAATTGCCTAGATGAGTTCTGAAATATTCATATGCAGAATGGACATAAACTGTATTTCCAAATTGCTGAATCAAAGGAAAGGTTTAACTCTGTAAGATGAATGCCCACATTCAAAAGCAATTTCTCAGAACGCTTCTTTCTAGTCAGAAGATTTTTTTTTTTCACATAGGTCTCAATGCACTTCCAAATATCCCCTCACAGATTCTACAAAAACAGTGTTTCTCAACTGCTGAATGATAAGAAACTTTTTACTCTGTGAGATGAATGTACTCATCACAAAACAGTTTCTCATAACGCTTTCTTCTAAATTTATCCTGGGATATTCGATTATTCACCATTGGCCTCAATGAGCTCCCAAATGTCCCTTCGCAGCTTCTACATAAACAGTGTTTCCAATGGCTGAAAGAAAGGAGTGGTTTAACTCTGTGAGATGAATGCACTCTTCACAAATAGGTTTCACAGATTGCAGATAGCTTTCTTCTAGTTTTTATTGAAAGATATTCATTTTTCAACATTGGCCTCAATGATCTCCCAAATGTCCATTCTCATATTGGACCAAAGCTGTGTTTCCAAACTGTAGAATGAAAATAAAGTTTTAACTATGTAAGATGAATGCACACATCACAAATCGGTTTCTCACATAGCTTACTTTTAGCTTCAATCCTGGGATTCTCACTTTTGCACCATTTGCCTCAATGAGATCCCAAATATCCATTCCAAGAAGGGACAAAACTGTGTTTCCAAACTGCTGAATCAAAAGAAAGGTTTAACTCTGTGTGTTGAATGTACACCTCATAAAGCAGTTTCTCAGAAAGCTTATTTCTTGTTTTTAGCTGAAGATAGTTCCTTTTTCACCATAGGCCTCAATGCACACCCAAACATCCCTTTGCAGATTCTACAAAAGCAGGGTTTCCAAACTGCTGAAAGGAAAGAAAGGTTTCACTCTGTGAAATGAATGCACACTTCACAAAGCAGCTTCTCAGATAACTTTTTCCTACTTTTTGTCCTGAGATATTTGCTTTTTCACCATTGACCTCAATGAGTTCCGAAGTGCTCATTTGCAAAGTGGACAAAAGCAGTGTTTCCAAACTGCTGAATCAAAAGAATGATTTATCTCTGTGAGATGAATGCACTCACCACAAAGCAGTTTCTCATAAAACTTCTTTGTAATTTTTATCTCAACATATTTTCTTTTTCACCTTAGGCCTCAATGCACTCCCAAATGTCCTTCCTTGGATTCCACAAAAACAGTGTTTTCAAAATGCTGAATGAAAAGAAAGGTTTAACATCCGTGAGACAAATTCACACTTCACAAAGAAGTTATTCAGATAGCTTCCTTCTACTTTTTATCCTGAGATATTCAGTTTTTCACCATTGCCTCAACGAGCTCCCAAATATGCATTCACAGAATGGAAAAAGACAGTGTTTCCAAACTGCTGAATCAAAAGAAAAGTTTATATCTGTGAGATGAATGCACACATCACAAGGTAATTTATAATAAAGCTTCTCTGTAGTTTTAATCTGAAGTTATTTTCTTTCTCACTTTAGGCCTCAATGCACTCCCAAATATCCTTCTGTGGATTCCACTAAAAAGTGTTTACAAAATGCTGAATGAAAAGAAAGGTTTCACTCTATGAGATGAGTTCACACATCACAAAGTGGTTTCACAGATAGCTTCCTTCTAGTTTTTATTCTGGGATATTCACTTTTTCAACTTTGGCCTCAATGAGCTCCCTAACATTCTTTTGTGGAAAGGACAAAAACAGTGTTACCAAACTGCTGAATCAAAAGAAAGTTTTAAATCTGTGAGATGAATGCACACATCACAAAGCAGTTTTTCAGGGAGCTTCATTCTAGTTTTAATCTGAAGATATTTTCTTTCTCACCATAGGCCTCAATGCGCTCCCAAATTTCTCTTTGTGGATTCTACAAAAACAGTGTTTCCAAACAGTTGAATGTAAAAAAGTTTTAACTCTGTGAGATAAGTGCACACATCAAAAAGCAGTTTCTCAGACAGCTTTCTTCTAGCTTTTATCGTGGGATATTCATTTTTTCGCCATTTGCCTCAATGAGTTCTCTAATATTCATGTGCAGAATAGAGAGAAACAGTGTTTCCCAATAGCTGAATCAAAACAAAGTTTAGTTCGGTCAGATGAAGGCCCAAATTCCACAGCAGTTTCTCAGAAAGCATGTTTCTAGTTTTTATTTGAAGATATTTCCTTTTTCACATTAGGCCTCTATGCGCTCCCAAATATTCCTTCACAGATTCTACAAAAACAGGGTTTCCAAACTGCTGAATGAAAAAAAGGTTTAACTCTGTGAGATTAATGCAGACAACACAAAGCAGTTTCTCAGATAGCTTTTTTCTAGTTTTTATCCTGGAATATTTGCTTTTTTGCCTTTGGCCTCAATGAGCTCCCAAATGTCCTTTTGTAGAATGGACAAAAACAGTGTTTCCAAACTACTGAATGAAAAGAAAGGTATAATTCTGTGAAATGAATGCACACATCATGAAGTAGTTTCTCAGAAAGATTCTTTCTAGTTTTTATATGGAGTTATTTCTTTTTCACCACATCCCTCAATGAGTTCAAAATATACCTTCACAGATTGCATGAAAACAATTTTTCCAAGCCACTGAGTGAAAAGAAAGATTCAACTCTGTGACATGAATGCACACATCACAGAGAAGTTTTGCAGATAGCTTCCTTCTAGTTTTTATCCTGAGATATTTGATTTCATTTCCATTGGCCTCAATGAGCTCCCTAATGTCCTTTCGCAAAATGGACTAAAACAGTGTTTCCAAACAGCTGAATCAAAAGAAAGCTTTAACTCTGTGAGATTAATGCCCACATCACAAAGCAGTTTAACAGAAAAGCTTTTTTTTCTAGTTTTTATCTGAAGATATTATCTTTTTACATAAGTCTCAATACACTCCCAAATATCCCTTCACAGATTCTACAAAAACAGTGTTTCCAAACTGCTGAATGAAAAGAAAGATTTAACTCTGTGAGATGAATGCACACATCAGAAAGCGTTTCCTCAGATAGATTCCATCTA
The DNA here is from genome assembly GCF_002776525.5 of Piliocolobus tephrosceles. Lineage (NCBI taxonomy): Eukaryota > Metazoa > Chordata > Mammalia > Primates > Cercopithecidae > Piliocolobus > Piliocolobus tephrosceles. Next base: position 90,296,435 of record NC_045445.1, read on the forward strand.
GTTTGTATCATGGGATATTAGATTTTTCACCAGTGGCCTCAATGAGCTCCAAAATGTCCACTCACAGAATGGACAAAAACAATGTTTCCAAACTGCTGAATCAAAAGAAGCTTTTGCCTCTGTGAGGTGAATGCACACATCACAAAGCAGTTTCTCAGACAGTTTTTTTCTTCTTTTTATCTGAAGGCATTTTCTTTTTCACCCTAGACTTCAATACGTTCTCAAATATCATTTCACAGATTCTACAAAAACATTGTTTCCAAATTGATGAAAAAGAGGAAAGGTTTAACTCTGTGAGATGAATGCACACATCACAGGATGGTTTCCCAGATAGTTTTCTTCTACTTTCTGCTCTATGATATTCCAATTTTCACCATCAGTGAGCTCCATTACATCCATTCACAGAATGGACAAAAGGAGTGGTTTGATACTGCTGAATCAAAAAAAAAGTTTTACCTCTATGAGATGGATGCACGTATCACAAAGTAGTGTCTCAGTTTCTTTGCAGTTTTTCTCTGAAGATATTTTCTTTTTCACCATAAGCCTCAATGTGCTCCCAAATGTCCCTTCCCAGATTCTACAAAAAAATATTATTTTCAAACTGCTGAATGAAAAAAAAAGTTTAACTTTTCAAGATGAATGCAAACATCACAAAGCGATTTCTCAGATAGCTTTCTTCTAGTTTTTTGTGGTGGGATATTTGACTTTTTGGTCATTGGTCTCAATGAGCTATCAAATGTTCATTTGCAGAGTGGACTAAAGTATTTTCAAAGTGCTTAATCAAAAGAAACGTTTACTTATGTGAGATGAATGCACACATCACAAAGTAGTTTCTTAGAAAGCTTCTTTCCAGTTTTGATCTGAAGATATTTTCTTTTTCACCATAGACCTCAATGTGCTCCCAAATATCCCTTCACAGATCCTACACAAGCAGTGTTCCCAAACAGCTGAATGCAAAAATAGGTTTATCTCTGTGAGATGAACTTATGCATCACAAAGCGGTTGCTCAGACTGCTTCCTTCTAGTTTTTACCATGAGATATTTGCTTTTTCACCTTTTTCCTCAATAAGATCCCAAATATTCATGTGCAGAATGGACTAAAACAGTGTTTCCAAGCTGCTGAATCAAAAAGAACGATTTAACTCTGTGAGACGAATGAGCACATCACAAAGCAGTTTCTCAGAAAGTTTCCTTCTAGTTCTAATCTGAAGATATTTTCTTTTTCACCACAGGCCACAATGCACTCCCAAATATCCCTTCACAGATTCCACAAAAACAGTGTTTCCAAACAGCTGACTTCAAAGAAAGTTTTACCTCTATGAGATGATTGCACACATCACAAAGCGATTTCTCAGACAGCTTCCTTCTAATTTTCATTCTGAGATATTCACTTTTTTGTCATTTGCTTCAATGACCTCTCTAATATTCAAACGCAGAATGGATATAAACAGTGTTTCCAAATTGCTGAATCAAAAGAATATTTTAACTCTGTGAGGTAAATGCACACATCACAAAGTGTTTTCCCCAATAACTTTCATCTAGTTTTGATCCTAGGATATTCTGTTTTTTTGCCATTGGTCTCAATGAGCTCCCAAATGTCCATCTGCAGAATGGACAAATACCATGTTTCCAAACTGCTGATTAAAAAGATAACTTTACCTCTGTAAGATGAATGCACACATTACAAAGCATTTTCTCACAAAACTTCTTTCTAGTTTTTATCTGAAGATATTTTCTTTTTCACCATAGGCCTCCATGCACTCCCAAATATACCTTCACAGATCCTACAAAAACAGTGTTTCCAAACTGCTGAATGGAAAGAAAGGTTTAACTCTGTGAGATGAATGCACTCATTAAAAAGCAGTTTCTCAGATGGCTTCCTACTAATTTTTATCCTGTGATATTTTCTTTTTCACCATTGGCCTAATTGAGCTCCCAAATATCCATTCGCAGAATGGACAGAAACAGTGTTTCCAAACTGCTGAATTAAAAGCAAGGTTTAACTCTGTGAGAGGAATGCACACATCACAAAGCAATTTCTCAGAAATTTTCTTCTTTTCTAGTTTTTATCTGGAGATATTTTCTTTTCACCACAGCCATCAATGCACTCCCAAATATCCCTTTGCAGAAACTAAAATAACAGTGTTTCCAAACTGCTGAATGAAAAGAGAGGTTTAACTCTGTGACCTGAATGCACACATCATGAAGCAGTTTCACAGATAGCTTCCTTCTGGTTTTATCCTGAAATATTCGATTTTTTTCCCATTGGACTCAATGAGCTCCCAAACGTTCTTTCACAAAATGGACTAAAATAGTGTTTCCAAACAGTTGAATCAAAAGAAAGGTGTAACTCTGTGAGATGAATGCCCACATCACAAAGCAGTTTCTCAAAAACTTCTTTCTGTTTTCTACGTGAAGATTTTTCTTTTTCACCATAGGCCTCAATGTGTTAACAAATATCCCTTCGCAGACTCTACAAGAACAGTGTTTCCACAATGCTGTGTGAAAGAAACGTTCAGTCTGTGAGATGAATGCCCACATCACTAAGCAATTTTTCAGATAGCTTCCTTCTAGTTTTTATCCTGGGATATTCGCTATTTTGCCATTAGCCTCAATGAGCTCACAAATGTCCAATCACAGAATGGGCAAAAACAGGGTTTAGAAACTGCTGAGTCAAAAGGAAGGTTTTGCTCAGTGAGGTGAATGCACCCATCACAAAGCATTTTCTCAGAAACCTTCTTTCTTATTTTTATATGAAGATATTTTCTTTTTTTACCATAGACCTCAATGGACTCCCAATTATTGCTTTGCAGATTGTACAAGAACAGTATTTCTAAACTGCTGAATGAAAAGAAAGGTTTAATTCTGTGAGTGGAATGCACACATCACAAAGTGGTTTCTCATATTGCTTCCTTCTATTTTTTATAGTGGAATATTTTATTTTTTGCCATTGGCTTCTATGAGCTCCCAAATGTCCATTTGCAGAATGGATAAAAACGTGTTTCAAAACTGCTGCCTCAAAAGAAAACTTTAACTCTGTGATATGAATGAATACATCACAAAGCAGTTTCCCAGAAAGGTTCGTTCTAGTTTTTACCTGAGAATATTTTCTTTTTTGTCATAGACCTCAGTGTGCTCCCAAATATGCCTTCGCAGATTCTACAAAAACAGTGTTTCCTACCTGCTGAATGAAAGTAAATGCTTTACTCTGTGAGATGAATGGATACATCATAACACATTTCCTCAGAGAGATTCTTCTAGTTTTTATCATTGTATATTCGATTTTTCATCATTGGCCTCAATGAGCTCCCAAATGTCCATTCCCAGAATAGACAAACACAGTGTTTCCAAATAGCTGAATAAAAAGAATTGTTTACATCTGTGGGATGAATGCACACATCACAAGCAGTTTCTCAGAAAGCTTTTTTCTAGTTTTTATATGAAGATATTTTATTTTTCACCATAAGCCTCAATGAGTTCCCAAATATCTCATTGCAGATTCTATAAAAACAGTGTTTTCAAACTACTGAATGAAAAGAAATGCTTACTTTTTCAAAATGAATGTACACAACACAAATCGTTTTCTCAGATAGCTTCCTCTAGTTTTTAGCCTGGGATATTTGCTTCTTTGAAATTGACCTCAATGACCTCACAAATGTCCATTCCAAGAATGGATAAAATCAGTGTTTCCAAAGAGCTGAATCAAAAGAATGTTTAACTCTGTGACATGAATGCACACGTCACAAAGCAGTTTTTCAGGAAGATTCTTTCTAGTTTTCATCTGAGGGTATTTTCTTTTTCACCCTAGGCCTCAATGTGCTAACAAATATCTCTTCTCAGACTCTACAAAAACAGTGTTTCCACACTACTGTATCAAAGAAACGTTTAAGTCTGTGAGATGAATGTCCACATCATAAAGCAGTTTTTCAGATAGCTTCCTTCTAGTTTTTATCTTGTGATACTCGCAATTTCGCCATAGGCCTCAATGAACTCCCAAATGTCCATTCCCAGAATGGATAAAAACAGTGTTTCCAAACTTCTGAATGAAAGTAAAGTTTAACACTGGAGATGAATGGACACGTCACTAAGCATTTCTTCATATAGACCCTTCAAGTTTTTATCCTTGTATATTCGATATTTCATCATTGACCCCAATGAGCTCCCAAATGTCCATTCCCAGAATGGACAAAAACAGTGTTTCCAAATTGCTGAATCAAAAGAAAGGTTTAAATTTGTGAGAGGAATGCACACATCATAAAGCAGTTTCTCGGAAAGCTTCTATCTAGTTTTTATCTGAAGACATTTTCTTTTTCACCATACGCCTCAATGCACTCCCAAATATGCCTTCACAGATACTGCAACAACATTGTTTCTAAACTGCTGAATGAATAGAAAGGTTTACCTCTGCAAGAGGAATGCACACATCACAAAGACTTTCCTCAGATAGCTTCCTCTGGTTTTTATCCTGGGATATTCACGGTTTCGTCATTGGCCTGAATGAGCTCCAAAATGTCCGTTTGCAATATAGACAAAAACAGTGTTTCCAAACTGTTGAATCAAAATAAATGTTTATCTCTGTGAGATGAATACACACATCATGAAGCATTTCCTAAGAGGCTTCCTTAAAGTTTTTATCTGGGGATATTGGATTTTTTGGGATTGGCTTCAATGAGCTTCCTAATGTCAATTTGCAAAATGGAAAAAAACAATGTTTTCAAACTGATGAAACAAAAATAAGGTTTAACTCTGCAGTATGTAAGCTCACAACACAAAGCAGTTTCACAGAACGCTTCTTTCTAGTTTTTACCTGCAGATATTTTCTTTTTCACGACAGTGCTCAATGAGCTCCCAAATATCCCTTTGCACATTCTACAAAAAGAGTGTTTACACACTGTGGAATTAAAAGAAAGGTTTAACTCTGCAGGATGAATGCTCACATCACAAAGTGGTTTCCCAAATAGCTTCCTTCTAGTTTTTATCCTGCGATATTCAATTTTTTGCCATTGGCCTCAAGGAGCTCCAAAATGTCCATTTGCAGAATGGAAAAAAAAACAGTGTTTCCAAACTACTGAATCAAAAGAAAAGTTTAAATCTGTGACGTGAATGCAGTCATCACAAAGCAGTTTCTCAGAAATTTTCTTTCTATTTTTTATATGGCAATATATTCTTTTTCACCAAAGGCCTCAATGAGCTTCCAAACATCCCTTTGCAGATTCTACAAAAACAGCATTTCCAAACTGCTGAATGAAAAGAAAGGGTTAACTCTGTGTGGTGAATGCACACATCACAAAACAGTTTCTCAGATAAATTCCTTCTACTTTTTATCCTGGTTTATTCACTTTTTTGCCTTTGCTGTCAGTAAGCTCCAAAATGTCCTTTCACAGAATGGAGAAAAACAGTGTTTACAAATGGCTGAATCAAAAGAATGGTTTAACTCTGTGGGGAACGCACCCATCACAAAGCAGTTTCTCAGAAAGCTTCTTTCTAGTTTTATCTGAAAATATTTCCTTTATTACCATAGACTACAATGCACTCCCAAATATCCCTTTGTAGATTCTACAAAAAGTCTTTCCACACTGTTAATGAAAACAATGGTTGAATTCTGTGAGATGAATGCACACATAACAAGGCAGTTTATCAGATAGCTTCATACAAGTTTTTATCTTGGTATAGTCACTTTTTCGCTTTTGGCCTCAATGAGCTCCAAAATGTCCATTTGAAGAATGGACAAAAACAGTGTTTGCAAACTGCTGAATCAGAAGAAAGGTTTAACTCTGTGAGATGAATGCACACATCACAAAGCAGTTTCTCAGAATTCTTTCTGATTTTTATTCTGGTATATTCGCTTTATTGCCTTTGACCTCAATGAGCTCCCAGATGCCCTTTCACAGAATAGACAAAAATACTGTTTCCAAACTGATGAATGAAAAGAAAGTTTTAACTCTCTTAGGTGAATTCACACGTCACAAATCAGTTTCTCAAAAATCTTCTTTCTAGTTTTTATCTGAAGTTATTTTCTTTTTCAACATAGGCCTCAAAGTGCTCCCAAATATCCATTTGCAGATTCTACAAAAACAGTGTTTTCGAACTGTTGAAGGAATAGAAAGATTCAAATTTTTGAGATGAATGCATGCCTCCCAAAGTGGATTCCCAAATAGCTTCCTTCTAGTTTTTATCCCAGGATATTCAATTTTTCGCTATTGGACCAAATGAGCTCCTAAATGTCCATGAACAGAATGACAAAAACAGATTTTCCAAACTGCTGATTCAAAAGAAATGCTTACTGGGATGAATGGACACATCACAAAGAAGTTTCTCAGAAAGCTTCTTCTAGTTTTTATCTGAAGATATTTTCTTTTTACCATAGGCCTCAATGCACTACCAAACATCCCTTCGCAGATTCTACAAAAACAGTTTCCAAACTGCTGAATGAAAAGAAAGGTTTAACTCTGTGAGATGAAATTACACATCCCAAAGCAGTTTCTCAGATAGTTTTTATCCTGGTATATTTCTAGTTTTTATCCTGATATATTTGCTTTATCTCCTTTGGTCTCAATGAGTTCCAAAATGTTCATTTGCAGAAGGGACAAAATCAGTGTTTCCAAGCTGCTGATTCAAAAGAAATGTTTAATTCCGTGAGATGAATGCACACATTACAAAGCAGTCTCTCAGAAAGCTTCTTTGTAGTTTTAATTTGAACTACAGGCCTCAATGCACTTTCAAATACCCCTTCACAAATTTTACAAAAACAGTGTTTCCAAACTGCTGAATGAAAAGACAGTTTTAACTTTGTGAGATGAATGCTCACATCACAAAGTGGTTTCTCATATAGCTTCCTTCTAGTTTTTATCCTGGTATATTTACTTTTTCGCCTTTGGCCTCAATGAACTCTCAAATGTTTTCTGGCTTAATGGACAAAAAAAGTGTTTCCAAACTGCTGAATCAAAAGAAAGTTTTAACTCTGTGATATTAATGCACACATCACAAAGCAGTTTCTCAGAAAGTTTCTTTCTAGTTTTCATCTGTTGATATTTTCTTTTTCACTGTAGGACTCAAAACGCTCCCAATTATCACTTCACAGATTCTACAAAAACTGTTTTCAACAGAAAGGAAAGGTTTAACTTTTCAACATGAATTCAGACATCACAAAGTTGTTTTTCAGATAGCTTCCTTCTAGTTTTTGTCCTGGGATAGTCGATTGTCTGCCATTGGTTTCAATAAGTTCCCAAATTTCCATTCACAGAATGAACAAAAACAGTGTTTCCAAACTGCTGAATCAAAAGAAATGTTAACCTCTGTGAGATGAGTGTACATGTCACAAAGCAGTTTCTCAGAAATATTCTTTCTTGTTTTTATCTGAAGATATTTTCTTTTTCACCATAGGCCTCAATGCACTCCCAAATATCCCTTTGCAGTTTCTACAAAAAGAGTGATTACAAACTGCTGAATGAAAAGAAAAGTTAAACTCTGTGTGTTGAATGCACACATCACAGAGCAGTTTCTCATAGAGATTACTTGTAGATTTTATCCTTGGATATTCGATTTTTGCTACTGGCATCAAATAACTCCCAAATGTCCATCCGCAGAATGGACAAAAGGAGTGTTTCAAAACTACTGAATCAAAAGAAAGATTTAAATCTGTGAGATGAATGCACACATCACGAACAGTTGCTCAGAAAGATTCTTTCTACTTTTTATCTGAAGATAATTTGTTTTTCACCATAGGCCTCAATGCGCTCCCAAATATTCCTTCTCAGATTCTAAAAACATAGCATTTTCAAACAGCTGAATGAAAAGTAAAGTTTAACTCTGTGAGATGAATGCACACATCACAAAGCAGTTTCTCAGGTAGCTTCTTTATAGTTTTTATCCTGGGATATTCACTTTTTTGTCATTGACCTCAATGAGCTCCCAAATATAAATTGGCAGAATGGATAAAAACAATGTTTACAAACTGCTGAATCAACAGAAATGTTTATCCCAGTGAGATGAATCAACACATCACAAAGAGGTCTCTCAGATAGCTTCCTTCTACTTTTTATCCTGGGATATTTGATTTATCTCCATTGGCCTCAATGAGCTCCCCAATGTCCATTGGCAGAATGGGCATAAATGGAGTTTCCAAACTTTTGAATCAAGAGAGGTTTAACTCTGTGAGATGAATGTCCACATCACAAAGCAGTTTTTCAGAAAGTTTCTTTCTAGCTTTTATTTGAACATATTTTCTTTTTCACCATAGGCCTCAATATGCTTCCAAATACCCCTTCACAGATTCTACAAAGCATTGTTTCCAAACAGCTGAATGGAATGAAAGTTTTAACTTTTGGACATGAATGCACACACCACAAAGTGGTTTCTTAGATAGCATACTTCTAGCTTGTGCCCTAGGCTGTTCAATTTTTCACCATTTGCCCTAAAGAGCTCCCAAATATCCATTTGCAGAACAGACAAAACAGTGTTTCCAAACTGCTGAATCAAAAGAAAATTTTCACTTTGTGAGGTGAATGCACACATTACAAGGCATTTTCTCAGAAAGTTTCTTTCTAGCTTTTTATCTGAAGCTATTTTCTTTTTCACCATAGCCCTCCGTGCTCTCCAAAATAACTCTTTGCAGATTCTACAAAAAGAGTGTTTCCAAACTGCTGAATGAAAAGAAAGGTTTAACTCTGTGAGACGAGTGCACATATCACAAAGCAGTTTCTCAGACACCTTACTTCCAGATTGTATCGTGGGATATTCCATTTTTCACCATTGGCATCAAAGAGCTCCCAAACATCAATTTGTAGAATGGATCAAAACAGTGTTTCTAAAGTGCTGAAGGAAAAGAAAGGCTTAACTCAATGAGATGAATGCACATATCACAAAGCAGTTTCTCAGAAATCTTCTTTCTAGATATTATCTGAAGATATTTTGTTTTTCACCATACACCACAATGCTCTCACAACTATCCCTTTGCAGATTCTACAAAAACAGTGTTTCCAAACTGCTGAATGAAAAGAAAGGTTTAACTCTGCCAGATGAATGGACACATCATGAAGGAGTTTCCCAGATAGCTTCCTTCTTGTTTTTATCTGGGGATATTCTTTTTTTCTATATAGGCCACAATGGGCTCCCAAATATCCCTTCCCAGATTCTACAAAAAGAGGGTTTCCGACCTGCTGAATCAAAAGAAAATTTTAACTCTATGAGAGAAATCGACATGTCAGCAAGCACTTTCACAGATGGATTTTTTCTAGTTTTTATCTGGGGATATTGGATTCCTTGCCATAGGCCACAATGGGCTCCAAATTGTTCCTTCACAGATTCTACAAAATGTAACTCCAACTTGCTGAATCAAAATAAAGATTTAACTCTGTGAGTTGATCCTCACATCCCCAAGCAGTTTCACAGATAGCTTCTTTCTAGTTTTTGCTAGAGAGATTCGCTTTTTTCTCATAGACCTCAACGGTCTTTGAAATGTCCATTTGCAGATTCTAAAAGCAAAGTGTTTTCAACCTGCTGAATCAAAAGAAAGGTTGAACTCTGTGAGATGAATTCACATGTCACAACACGAAAGTTCCTTGTGAAACTACAGATAGCTTCTTCGTAGTTTTTATCTGAGGATATTCAGTTTTTTCCCATAGGCCTCATGGGGCTCCCAAATGTCCATTCACATATTCTACAAAAAGAGTGTGTTTGGCTGGGCACGGTGGCTCAAGCCTGTAATCCCAGCACTTTGGGAGGCCGAGACGGGCGGATCACAAGGTCAGGAGATCGAGACCATCCTAGCTAACACAGTGAAACCCCGTCTCTACTAAAAAATACAAAAAAACTAGCCAGGTGAGGTGGCAGGCCCCTATAGTCCCAGCTACTCGGGAGGCTGAGGCAGGGGAATGGCGTGAACCCGGAGGCGGAGCTTCAGTGAGCTGAGATCCGGCCACTGCACTCCAGCCTGGGTGACAGAGCAAGACTCCATCTCAAAAAAAAAAAAAAAAAAGAGTGTGTTCAACCTGCTGAATCAAAAGAAAGTTTTAACTCTGTAAGATGAATCCACACATCACCAAACAGTTTCACAGTTAGCTTCTCTCTAGTTATGATCTGGTAATTTTTGGATTTTTCCCCTAGGCCTCAATGGGCTCCCAAAAGGTTCTTCAAATATTCTACAAAAAGAGTGTGTTCACGTGCTGAATCAAAAGAAAAGTTTAACTCTGAAACGTTCTAGCTTGTATCTGGATATATTCAGATTATTCCCATAAGCGTCCATGCCTCCAAAATGTCTTTTTGCAGACTCTACAAAAGGAGTGTTTCCAGTCTGCTGAATCAATAGAAAGGTGTTATTCTGTGAGGTGAAGCCACACAGCACAAAGCAATTTCACAAATACCTTCTTTTCTAGTATTTATCTGAAGATATTCAGTTTCTTTTTTATAGGCATCAAGGGGCTCTCAAATATCCCTTCACAGATACTACAAAAATAGTGTTTCCATCCGGTTGAATCAAATATAGGTTCAACACTATGAGATGAATCCACACATCACAAAGCAGTTTCAGAGAGCTTCTTTCTAGTTTTTGTCTGAGGATATTCAGTTTTATCCCATAAGCATCAATGGGCTCCAAACAGTACCTTCACAGATTCTAAAACAAAATGCTTCCAACCTGAAGAATCTAAAGAAAGGTTACCTCTGTGAGATGAATCCACACATCCCCAAGTAGTTTCAGTGAAAGCTACTTTCTAGTTTTTATCTTGGGATATTTGCTTTTTCCTTATAAGCCTCAATGTGCTCCCAAATGTCCCTTTGCAGATTCTACAAAAAAAGTATTCCAACCTGCTGCATGAAAAGAAAGGTTTAATCCTGTGAGATGAATCCACACATCACAAACAAGTTTAACACATAGCTGTTTTCTCGTTTTTATCTTGGAATATTCTGTTTTTCCCTATAGTCTTCAATAAGCTCCCAAATGTCCCTACTCAAATTCTACAAAAAGAGTGTTTTTAACCTGTTGAATCAAAGGAAAAGTTTAACTTTGTGAGTTTAATACCCACGTCTTAAAGCAGTTTCACAGATAGTTTCTTTCTAGTTTTTACCTGGAAATATTAGATTTTTCACCATAGGCCTCAATGCAATCCCAAATGTCCCTTCAAGATTCTACAAAAAAAATGTGCTTCAACCTTCTGAATCAAAAACAAGGTTTAACTCTGTGAGTTGAATCCACACATCACCATGCAGTTTCACAGATAGCTTCTTTCTACTTTTTATCTAAGGATATTCAGTTTTCCCCTTAGGCCTCAATGGTTTCTTAAATTTCCCTTTGAAGATTCTACAAAAAGATGTTTTGAACCTGCTGAATCAATGGAAAGTTTGTTTTCATGGACCTCAATTGGCTCCCAAATGCAACTTCACAGATTCTACAAATATGGTTTTTCCAACCTGCTGAATCAAAAGAAATGTTTACCTCTGTGAGATGAATTGACATAACTCCAATGAGTTTCACAGATGGTTACTTTCTAGTTTTTATCTGAGGATATTCGTTTTATTATCCCCATAGGACTCTGTAACCTCCAAAATGTCCCTTCACAGATTCTACAAAAACACGGTTCCCAACCTGTTGAACCAAAAAAATCCTTTTATACTGTTAGTGGAATCCACACATCTCAAAGTAGTTTCACAGATAGCTTCTTTCTAGGTTTTATAAGGGGATATTACATTTTTCCTCATAGGCCTCAATGGGCTCCCACGTGTCCCTTTGCAGATTCTTCAAAAAGAGTTTTTCCAATCTGCTGAATGAAAAGAAAGGTTTAAGTCTGTGAGACAAATCCACACATCGCCAAGAACATTAGCAGATAGTTTTTTTAGTTTTTATCTGGGGATATTCAATTTTTTTTGTATGGGCCTTAATTGGTTCCCAAATATCCTTTTGCAGATTCTACAAAAAGATTGTTTTCAAATTGTTGAATCATAAGAAATGTTTAACTATGAGAGATAAATCCGCACATCACCAAGTTGTTTCACAGATAGTTTCTTTTTTTTTTATCTGCGTATATTTTGATTTGCTCCATAAACCTCAATGCACTCCCAAATGTCCCTTGGCAGATTTTACAAAAAAAAAAAAAAAGCCTGTTTCTAACTCTACTGAATCAAAAGAAAGTTCTTTCTAGTTTTTCTATGAGGGTGTTCATTTTTTCCCCACATGCCTCAATTGGCTCCAAAATGTACCTGTTTGGATTCTACAAAAAGAGTGTTTCCAACCTGCTGAATCAAAAGAAAGGTTTATCTCTGTGAGATGAAACCACACGTGACAAAGAAGGTTCACAGATAGCTTCTTTTCAGCTTTTAACTCATGATATTCTATTTTTCTTTGTAGACCTCAGTGGATTCCAAAATATCCCTTCACAGATAGTACAAAAAGAGTTTTGCCAACCTGCTAAATCAACAATAAGGTTTAACTATGTGAGATCGATACATACATCACAAAGGAGTTTCACAAGTATATTCTTTCTGGTTTTTATCTGGGGATACCCGGGTTTTCCCTATAGGCCTCAAAGGGCTCCCAAATGTCCCTTCACAGATACTTCAAAAAGAGTATTTGCTGCTGAATCAAAAGAAAGGATTAATTCTGTGAAATGAATCCAAACATAACCAAGCAGTTTCACAGATAGCTTCTTTCTAGTTTTTATCTGGGGATTTTCAGTTTTTCCCCGTAGGCCTCAATGGGCTCCCAAATCTCCTTTTGCAGATTCTACAAAAAGAGTGCTTCCAACATTCAGAATCAAAAGAAAGTTTTAACTCTGTTAGATGAATCCAGACATCTCAAAAGAGTTTCACAGATTGCTTCTTTCTAGGTTTTATCTGGGGATTGTCCATTTTCTTTTGTTTATTTCATTTTTTTTTTTTTTTTTGAGACAGAGTTTCACTTTGTCAACCAGGCTGTCATTGAGTGCAGTGGGACTATCTCAGCTCACTGCAAGCTCTGTCTCCTGGGTTCACGTCATTCTCCTGCCTGCCTCAGCCTAGTAACTAGGACTACAGGCACCTGCCAATATGCGCAGCTAATTTTTTGTATTTTTAGTAGAGACAGAATTTCACCGTGTTAGCCAGGATGGTCTTGATCTCCTGACCTCGTGATACACCTTCCTCAGCCTCCCAAATTGCTGGGAATACAGACATGAGCCAACGTGCCCAGCCAGGATATTCAGTTTTCTTCCATAGACATCAATTGGCTCACACATGTCCCCTCACAGATTCTACAAAAAGAGTATTTCAAATTTCCTGAATGAAAAGAAAGGTGAAACTCTATGAGATGAATCCACACATCACCATGCAGTTTCAGAGATAGTTTCTTTCTAGTTCTTATCTAGAGATATGGTTTTTCCACATAGGCCTAATGGGCTCCCAAATGTCCCTTCAAAGATTCTACAAAAAGAATGTTTCCAACCTGCTGATTCAACAGAAAGGATTATGTGTGTGAGATGAATCCAGATATCACCAAGCAATTTCAAATTTAGCTTCTATCAAGTTTTTATCTAGGGATATTCATTACACCCCTTAGGCCTCAATAAGCTCCAAAATGCCCCTTCACAAATTCTACAAAAAGCATGAGTCTCCAACCTGCTGAATCCAAAGAAACTTTTAACTCTGTGAGTTGAATCAACACGTCACCAAACAGTTTCCCAGGTAGCTTCTTCCCAGTTCTTATCTGGGGATATTCCCTTTTTCTGTATAGGCGTCAATAGGCTCCTGAATGTCCTGTCACAGATTCCACAAAAATAGTGTTTTCAACCTGCTGAATCAACAGAAAGTTTTAGCTCTGTGAGATGAATCCACACATCAAGCAGATTCACAGATAATTTCATTCTAGTTTTTACCTGGGGATAGTCTGCTTTTCTCTTAGTCCTCAATGGGCTGCAAAAATATCCCTTTACAAGTTCTACAAAAGAGTATTTCCAACCTTAATCAAAAGAAAGTTTAAACTCAGTGAGTGGAATGCACACATCACCAAGTAGATTCATATACAGCTTCATGCTAGTTTTTGTTTGAGGATATTTAGTTTTTCCTTGCAGAACTCAAAGGGCTCAAAAATGTCCCTTTGCAGATTCTACCAAAAGACTGTTTCCAACCTTCTGAATCAAAATAAAGGTTTAACTCTGTGAGATGAATCCAAGCACAACCAAGCAGTTTCACAGATTGCTTCTCTCTAGTTTTTATGTGGGGATATTAAGCTTATTCCCATAAGCCTCAAAGGGCTCCCAAATGTCCCTTCATACATTCTGCAAAAAAAGTGTTTCCAACTTGCTGAGTCAAAGGAAAGGCTATAGGATACATTCCTACAGAGTTATACATAACACTGTAGGATACATTCACACGTCACCAAGGAGTTTCACAGATAGCTTATTTCTAGTTTTTAATCTGTGGATATTTGCTTTTTACATATAGGCCAAAATGGGCTCCCAAGGGTCCCTTCACAGATTCTACAAAAAGAGTGTTTCTGTCTTACTGAATTGAAAGAAAGGTTTAACGTGATGAGATGAATTTACACATCAACAAGCAGTTTCAGAGATAGCTTATTTTCTAGTTTTTATCTGGGCATATTCTGTTTCACCCATAGGCCTCAAAGGGCTCCAAATGTCCCTTTGCAGATCCTCCAAAAAGAGTGCTTCCAACGTGGTGAATCAAAAGAAAGATTTAAATCTGTGAGATGAATCTGCACATCACCAAGCATTTTCATCTACTGATTCTTTCTGTTTTTTGTTGTTGTTGTTGTTTTGTTTTGTTTATTATACTTTAAGTTCTAGGGTACATGTGCACAACGTGCAGGTTTGTTACATATGTATACATGTGCCATGTTGGTGTGCTACACTCATTAACTCGTCATTTGCATTAGGTATATCTCCTAATGCTATCCTTACACCCCCCCTAACAATAGGACCCAGTGTGTGATGAGCCTCTTCCTGTGTCCAAGTGATCTCATTTTTCAATTCCCACCTATGAGTGAGAACATGCGGCATGTGGTTTTCTGTTCTTGTGATAGTTTGCTAAGAATGATGGTTTCCAGCTGCATCCATGTCCCTACAAAGGACACAAATTCATCCTTTTTTATAGCTGCATAGCATTCCATGGTGTATATGTGCCACATTTTCTTAATCCAGTCTGTCACTGATGGACATTTGGGTTGATTCCAAGTCTGTGTTATTGTGAATAGTGCCACAATAAACATACATGTGCATGTGTCTTTATAGCAGCATGACTTATAATCCTTTGAGTATATCCCCAGTAATGGGATGGCTGGGTCAAAAGGTATTTCTAGTTCTAGATCCTTGAGGAATCGCCACACTGTCTTCCACAATGTTTTAACTAGTTTACAGTCCCACCAACAGTGTAAAAGTGTTCCTATTTCTCCACATCTTCTCCAACAACTCTTGTTTCTTGATTTTTTAATGATTGCCATTCTAACTGGTGTGAGATGGTATCTCATTGTGGTTTTGATTTGCATTTCTCTGATGGCGAGTGATGATGAGCATTTTTTCATGTGTCTGTTGGCTGTATGAAAGTCTTCTTTTGAGAAGTGTCTATTCATATTCTTTGCCCACTTTTTGATGAGGTTGTTTGCTTTTTTCTTGTAAATTTTATTGAGTTCTTTATAGGTTCTGTATATCAGCCCTTTTTCAGAGGAGTAGATTGTAAAAATTTTCTCCCATTCTGTAGGTTGCCTGCTCAATCTGATGGTAGTTTCTTTTGCTGTGCTAAAGCTCTTTAGCTTAATTAGATCCCATTTGTCAATTTTGGCTTTTGTTGTTGTTGATTTTGGTGTTTTAGGCATGAAGTCCTTGCCCATGCCTATGACCTCAATGGTGTTACCTAGATTTTCTTCTAGGGTTTCTTTGTTTATGTTTAACATTTAAGTCTCTAATTCATCTTGAATTAATTTTCCTATAAGGAGTACGAAAGGATCCAGTTTCAGCTTTCTAATTATGGCTAGCCAATTTTCCTAGCACCATTTATTAAATAGGGAATCCTTTCCCCATTTCTAGTTTTTGTCAGGTTTGTCAAAGATCAGATGGCCGTAGATGTGTGGTATTATTTCTGAGGGCTCTGTTCTGTTCCATTGGTCTATATCTCTGTTTAGGTACCACTACTATGCTGTTTTGGTTACTGTCGCCTTGTAGTATAGTTTGAAGTCAGGTAGCTTGATGCCTCCAGTTTTGTTCTTCTGTCTTAGGACTGTCTTGGCAATGCGGGCTCTTTTTTGGTTCCATATGAACTTTAAAGCAGTTTTTTCCAATTCGGTGAAGAAACTCATTGGTAGCTTGATGGGGATGGCAATGAATTTATAAATTAACTTGGGCAGTATGGCAATTTTCACAATATTGATTCTTCCTATCCATGAGCATGGTATGCTCTTCCATTTGTTTGTGTCTTCTTTTATTTCACTGAGCAGTGGTTTGCAGTTCTCCTTGAAGAGGTCCTTTACGTCCCTTGCAAGTTGGATTCCTAGGTATTTTATTCTCTTTGAAAATATTGTGAATGAGAGTTCATTCATGATTTGGCTCTCTGTTTGTCTGTTACTGATGCATAAGAATGCTTGTGATTTTTGCACATTGATTTTATATCCTGAGACTGCTGAAGTTGCTTATCAGCTTAAGGAGATTTTGGGCTGAGAAAATGAGGTTTTCTAAATATACAATCATGTCATCTGCAACTAGGGACAATTTGACATCTTCTTTTCTTAACTGAATACGATTTATTTCTTTCTCTTGCCTGATTGCCTTAGCCAGAACTTCCAACACTATGTTGAATAGGAGTGGTGAGAGAGGGCATCCCTATCTTGTGCCAGTTTTCAAATGGAATGCTTCCAGTTTTTTCCCATTCAGTATGCTATTGGCTGTGGGTTTGTCATAAATAGCTCTTATTATTTTGGGATACGTTCCATCAATACCAAATTTATTGAGTGTTTTTAGCATGAAGGGCTGTTGAATTTTGTCAAAAGCCTTTTCTGCATCTATTGAGATAATCATGTGATTTTTGTGTTTGCTTCTGTTTATATACTGGATTACATTTATTGATTTGCATATGTGGAACCAGCCTTGTATCCCAGGGATGAAGCCCACTTGATCATGGTGGATAAAGTTTTTGATGTGCTGCTGGATTCGGTTTACCTGTAGTTTATTGAGGATTTTTGCATCAATGTTCATCAGGGATATTGATCTAAAATTCTCTTCTTGGTTGTATCTCGGTCAGGCTTTGGTATCAGGATGATGTTAACCTCGTAAAATGAGTTCAGGAGGATTTCCTCTTTTTCTATTGATTGGAACAGTTTCAGAAAGAATGGTACCAACTCCCCCTTGTACCTCTGGTAGAATTCGACTGTGAATCCGTCTGATCCTGGAGTTTTTCTGGTTGGTAGGCTATTAATTATTGCCTCGATTTCAGAGCCTGATATTGGTGTGTTCAGGGATTCAACTTCTTCCTGGTTTAGTCTTGGAAGAGTGTATGTGTCCAGGAAATTATTCATTTCTTCTAGATTTTCTAGTTTATTTGTGCCGAGGTGTTTATAGTATTCTCTGGTGGTAGTTTGTATTTCTGTGGGGTCGGTGGTTATATCCCCTTTATCATTTTTTATTGCGTCTATTTGATTCTTCTCTCTTTTCTTCTTTATTTTTCTGCTAGCAGCCTATTAATTTGGTTAATCTTTTCAAAAAACCAGCTCCTGGATTCATTGATTTTTTGGAAGGCTTTTTGTGTCTCTATCTCCTTCAGTTCTGCTCTGATCTTAGTTATTTCTTGCCTTCTGTTAGCTTTTGAATGTGTTTGCTCCTGCTTCTCTAGTTCTTTTAATTGTGATGCTAGGGTGTCTATTTTAGATCTTTCCAGCTCTCTTTTGTTGGCATTTAGTGCTATAAATTTCCCTCTACACACTGCTTTAAATGTGTCCCAGAGATTCTGGTATGTTGTATCTTTGTTCTCATTGGTTTCAAAGAACATCTTTATTTCTGCTTTCATTTTGTTATGTACCCAGTAGTCATTTAGGAGCAGGTTATTCAGTTTCCATGTAGTTGAGCAGTTTTGATTGAATTTCTTAGTCCTGAGTTGTAGTTTGATTGCACTGTAATCTGAGAGACAGTTTGTTGTAATTTTTGTTCTTTTACATTTGCTGAGGAGTGCTTTACTTCCAATTATGTGGTCAATTTTGGAATAAGTGTGATGTTGTGCTGAGAAAAATGTATATTCTGTTGATTTGGGGTGGAGAGTTCTATAGATGTCTATTAGGTCCGCTTGGTGCAGAGATGAGTTCAATTCCTGGATATCCTTGTTAACTTTCTGTCTCGTTGATCTGTCTAATGTTGAGAGTGGAGTGTTGAAGTCTCCCATTATTATTGTATGGGAGTCTAAGTCTCTTTGTAAGTCTCTAAGGACCTGCTTTATGAATCTGGGTGCTCCTGTATTGTGTGTATATATATTTCGGATAGTTAGCACTTCCTGTTGAATTGATCCCTTTATCATTATGTAATGGCCTTCTTTGTCTCTTTTGAACTTTGATGGTTTAAAGTCTTTTTTATCAGAGACTAGGATTGCAACCCCTACTTTTTTACTGACGGGTCTTGACTCTTTATCCAATTTGCCAGTCTGTGTCTATCAATTGAACAACTTAGTCCATTTACATTTAAGGTTAATATTGTTATGTGTGAACTTGATCCTGTCATTATGACATTAGCTGGTTATTTTGCTCACTGGTTGATGCAGTTTCTTCCTAGCATTGGTAGGCTTTACATTTTGACATGTTTTTGCAATGGTTGGTGCTTGTTGTTCCTTTCCATGTTTAGTTCTTCCTTCAGGATCTCTTGTAGGGCAGGCCTGGTAGTGACAAAATCTCTAAGTATTTGCTTGTGTGTAAAGAATTTTATTTCTCCTTCCCTTATGAAACTTAGTTTGGCTGGATATGAAATTCTGGGTTGAAAATTCTTTTCTTTAAAAATGTTGAATATTGGCCCCCTCTCTCTTCTGACTTGGAGCGTTTCTGACGAGAGATCTGCTGTTAGTCTGATGGGCTTCCCTTTGTGTGTAACCCGACCTTTCTCTCCGGCTGCTGTTAACATTTTTTCCTTCATTTCAACTTTGGTGAATCTGACAATTATGTGTGTTGGATTTGCACTTCTGGAGGAGTATCTTTGTGGCGTTTTCTGTATTTTGTGTATTTGAATGAAGCCTTAATAGGTTGGGGAAGTTCTCCTGGATGATATTCTGCAGAGTGTTTTCCAACTTGGTTCCATTTTCCCAGTTACTTTCAGGCACACGAAGCAGACATAGGTTTCATCTTTTCACATAATCCCGTACTTCTTGAAGGCTTTATTCACTTCTTTTTACTCTTTTTTCTCTACACGTCTCTTCTCGCTTCATTTCATTCATTTGATCTTCATTCACCGATACTCTTTCTTCCAGTTTGTCAAGTCAGTTACTGAAGCTTGTGCATTTGTCATGTAGATCTCGTGTTATGGTTTTCATCTCTATCAGTTCTTTTAACGTCTTCTCTGCATTGATTATTCTAGTTATCCATTCATCCATTCTTCTTTCAAGGTTTTTAATTTCTTTAAGTTCCTCATTTAGCTCTGAGAAGTTTGATTGACTGAAGCCTTCTTCTTTCAGTTTGTCAAAGTCATTCTCTGTCCAGCTTTGTTCCATTGCTGGTAAGAGCTGCATTACTTTGGAGGGGGAGATGCACTCTGATTTTTTTAATTTCCAGCTTTTCTGCACTACTTTTTCCCCATCTTTGTGGTTTTATCTGCCTTTGGTCTTTGATGATGGTGACATACTGATGGGGTTTTGGTGTGGGTGTCCTCTCTGCTTGTTAGTTTTCCTTCTAACTGTCAGGACCCTCAGCTGTAGGTCTGTTGGTGTTTGCTTGAGGTCCACCCCAGACCCTGTTTGCCTAGGTATCAGCAGCAGAGGCTGCAGAAGATAGAATATTGCTGAATGGCTAGTGTTGCTGTCTGATTCTTGCTCTGGAAGCTTCATATCAGGGGTGTACCCCACCGTGTGAGTTGTGAGGTGTCTTTCTGCACCTCAGTTGAAAATGCAGAAATCTCCCATCTTCTGTGTCACTCACGCTGCAAGCTGGAGGCTGGAGCTGTTCTGATTTGGCCATCTTGGATGTGACCCCTCTTTCTAGTTTTTATCTGAGGATACTGGATTTTTTCCCATAGTCCTCAAAGGACTTTGAAGTGTCCCTTCACGGATTCAGCAAAAACAGTATTTCCAACCTGTTGAAAAAAACAAAAGTTTCATCTCTGTGAGATAAATCCAGACATCAACAAGCAGTTTCACAGATAGCTTCTTTCTGTTTTTTATCTGGGTTTATTGTGTTTTTTCCTATATGCCTCAATGCGATCCCAAATGCATCTTCACACATTCTACAAAAAGAGTGTTTACAACCTGTTGAATCAAAACAAAGGATTACTTGGTGAAATGAATTCACTCATAACAAAGGAGTTTCACTGATAGCTTCTTTCTGGATTTTATCTGGTGATATTCGGTTTTTATCAGTCTCTATGAGCTCCCAAATGTCCCTTTGCAGATTCTACAAAAAGAGTCTTTCCAACCTGCTGAATCAAAAGAAACTTTTAACATTGTGAGATGAATCTACACATCTCCAAGCAGTTTCAGAGATACCTTATTTCTTGTTTTCATCTGTGTATATTCTGTTTTCCCCCACAGGTCTCAAAGGGCTCCAAATGTCCCTTCGCAGATTCTACAAAAAGTGTGTTTCTAGCCTGGTGAATCAAAAAAAAGTTTAAATCTGTGAGATGAATCCACACATCACCAAGCATATACGTCTATTGATTGTTTCTAGTTTTTGTCTGAGGATATTAGATTTTTTCCCATATTCCTCAAAGGACTCTGAAGAGTCCCTTCACAGATTCAACAAAAACAGTGTTTCCAATATGTCGAATTAAACAAAAGTTTCATCTGTGTGAGATGAATGCACACATCACCAAGATGTTTCACAGATAGCTTATTTCTAGTTTTATCTGTGTTTATTGGGTTTTCCCCATATGCCTCAATGTGATCCCAAATGTTTCTTCACACATTCTACAAAAAGAGTGTTTCCAACCTGTTGAATCAAAAGAAAGGATTAATTGTGTGAAATGAATCCACATATAACAAAGTAATTTTACTGCTAGCTTCTTTCTGGTTTTTATCTGGGGATATTCCGTTTTTCCTTATCAGTCTCAATGAGCTCCCCAAATCCCTTTGCAGATTCTGCAAAAAGAGTGTTTCCAACCTGCTGTATCAAAAGAAAGTTTTAACGTTGTGAGACGAATCCACACATCACAAAGCAGTTTCAAAGATAGTTTCTTTCAATTTTTTATCTGTGGAAATTCAGATTTATCCCATAGGTCTCAAAGGACTATGAAATGTCCTTTCACAGATTCTACAAAAAGAGTGTTTCCAACCTGCTGAATCAAAAGAAAGGTATATCTCTGTGAGATGAATCCACACTTCAGAAAGCATTTTCACAGATAGCTTCTTTTTAGTTTTTATCTGTGGATATTCGATATTTCTCCAAAGGCCTCGATGGGCTTCCAAATATCCCTTCGCAGATTCTACAAAAACAGTATTTCCAATCTGTTGTATCAAAAGAAAGTTTTATCTCTGTGTGATTAATTTACACAACACAAAGCAGTTTCACAAATATCTTCTTTCTAGTTTTTATCTGGGAATATTTGGTTTTTCCCCATAGGCCAAAATGGACTCTCAAATGTCCATCACAGATTGTATGAAAATAGTGTTTCCAATTGGCTGAATAAAACAAAAGGCCTCACTCTGTGAGATGATTCCTTCCAACACAAAGCAGTTTCATAGATTGCTTATTTCTAGTTTTCCCCATAGGCCTCAATGGTTTCCCAAATGTCCTTTCGCAGATTCTAAAAGCAGAGTCTTTCTACCCTGCTGAATCAAAAGAAAGCTTTAACTCTGTGTGACGAATCCACACTACACAAAGCAGTCTCACATATAGCTTCTTACTATTTTTTTATCTGGGAATGTTCTGTTTTTCCCCATGGGCCTGAAAAGGTGCTCAAATGACCCCTGGAGGTTTCAACAACAAAGGTATTCCAACCTGCTGAATGAAAAGAGACATTTAACTCTGTGAGATGAATCCACACATCACAAAGCAGTTTGACAGATAGCTTCTTTCTTTTTTTTTATTTGAGGATATTCAGTTTTTCCCATTGGCCTTAATGTGCTCCCAAATGTTTCATGGCAGATTCTGCAAGAAAAGTGTTTTTAACCTGCTGAATCAAAGGAAGGGTTTCCCTTTGTGAAATCAATCCACTTAAAACAAAGCAGTTTCACAGATAGTTTTTTTGTAGATTCTATTTGGAAATGTTTGGTTTTCCCCTTAGGCCTCAATGGTGTCTCAAATGTCCCTTCGCAGATACTACAAAAAAAAAAGTGCTTCTACTCTGCTGAATCAAAAGAAAGGTTTAACTCTGTGTGATGAATCCACACAATTCTGTGTGATGAATCTCACATATACCTTCTTTCTATTTTTTATCTGGCAATATTCCATTTTCCCCCATTGACCTGAAAACACACTCAAATGTCCCCCGGCAGCTTCTACAAAAAAGGGTTTTCAACCTGCTGAATCAAAAGAGAGGTTTAACTCTGTCAGATGAAATCACACATCACAAAGCAGTTTCACAGGTAGCTTCTGTCTAGTTTTTATGTAAGTATATTCTGTGTTTTGCCATTGGCCCCAAAGAGCTCCAAAATGTCCCTTTGCAGATTCTACAAAAAGAATACTTCCAACCTGCTGAGACAATAAAATATTTTAACTCTCTGAGATGAATCCATGCAACACAAGGCAATTTCACAGATAGTTTTTTTCCTAGTTTTTATTTTGGGAAATTTGGTTTTTCCCCACATGCCTCGATGTGCTCTCAAATGTCACTTGGCAGATTCTGCAAAAAGAGTGTTTCTTATCTGCTGAATCAAAAGAAAGGTTTACCTCTGTGAGATGAATCCAAACATCAGAACGCAGTTTCACAGATAGCTTCTTCCTAGCTTTTATCTGGGGATATTCTGTTTTTCCCCATATGCCTCAGTACAACTCCAAATGTTTCTTTGCAGATTCTATGAAAAGAGTGTTTCCAATCTGTTGTATCAGAAGATAGGATTAACTATGTCACATGAATCCAAACATAACCTACGAGTTTCACAGATAGCTTCTTTCTAGTTTTTATCTGGGGATATTTGCTTTTTCCCTTAGGCCTCAAAGGGCTCTCAGATATCCCTTTGCAAATTCTACAAAAAGAGTGTTTTCAACCTACTGAATCAAAAAAAAAATTAACACAGTGAGATGAATCCACGCATCACCAGGCATTTTCACAGATAGTTTCTTTCTGGTTTTTATAGGGGTATATATTTTTTTTTTCCATAGGCCACAATGGGCTCTGAATTGTCCCTTCACAGATTCTACAAAAAAAGTGTTTCCAACTTGCTGAACCAAAATAAAGGTTCAACTCTGGGAGATGAATCTACACAGCAACAAGAAATTATACTAATAGATTCTTTCAAGTTTTTAACAGGAGATATTCAGTTTTGCCCACATAGGCCTCAAGGGGATTTGAAAAACCCTTCACAGGTTCTACACAAAGAGTGTTTACAACCTGCTATATTAAAAGAAATGTTTAACTGTACGAGATGAATCCACACATCACCAGGCGGTTTCACAGGTAGCTTCTTTCTAGTTTTTATCTGGGGATATTCTGTTTTTCCCCATAGGCCTCAATGATTTCCCAAATGTCCCTTCGCAGATTCTATAAAAATAGTGTTTCCAACCTGATGAATCAAAACAAAGGTGAAGCTCTCTGAGATTAATACACACATCACCAAGCAGCTTCACAGATAGCTTCTTTCTAGTTTTTATCTGATAATATTAGGGTTTTCCCCATAGGCTCCAAATGGTTCCGAAATGTCCCTTTACAGATTCTCAAAAAGAGTGTTTGCAACCTTCTGAATCAAAAGAAAGATTGATTTCAGTGAAATGAATCCACACATCACACAGCAGTTTCACAGATAGCTTCTTTCTCATTTTTATCTGGAGATATTTCGTTTTTCCCAATAGACCTCAAATGGCTCTCAAATGTCCCTTTGCAGATTCTATAAAAAGAGGATTTCCAACTTACTGAATCAAAAGTAACTTTTAATTCTGTGAGATAAGTCCAGACATTACAAAGTAGATTCACAAAAAACTTGTTTATAGCTTTTATGTGGGGGATATTCTGTTTTTACCCGTAGATCTCAATGGGTTTCCAAAGGTCTCTTCACAGAGACTACAAACAGATGGTTTCCAACATCGTGAATCAAAAGATAGGTTTAACTCTGTGAAATGAATCACTGCATCACAAGGCAGTTTCACAGATAAAATCTTTTTAGTTTTTATCTGGATAGATTTGCTTTTTCTTCATAGGCCTCTAGGGATCTCAAAAATCTCTTTGCAGATTCTGCAAAAAGTGTTTCCAATTGGATGAATCAAAAGCAAGTTTGACCCTGTGAGATGAATCAACATATCACTAGGCATTTTCACAGATAATTTCTTTTTATTTTTCATCTGGGGATATCCAGTTTTTCCTCATAGGCATCAATAGACTTTCAAATGACCCTTTGCAGATTCTACAAAGAGAATGTTTCCAACCTGCTGAATCAAAAGAAAGGTTTAACTCTGTTAGATGTATCCACATATCGCAAGGCAGTTTTACAGGTTGCTTCTTTCTAGTTTTTATCTGGAAAGTTTCACTTTTACCAAATAGGTGTTAAAGGACCCCCAAATGTCCCTTTGCAGATTATACAAAAAGAGTGTTTCCAACTTGTTGAATTAAAAGAAAGCCTTACCTCTATGAGATCAATCCACACATCACCAGGCAGTTTCACACATATGTTCGTCCTAGTTTTTATCAGGAGATATTTGGTTTTTCCATGCAGGCCTCAATAATTTCCCAAATGTCCCTTCCCAGGTTGGGAATCTCCCAACCAGATGAACCAAAAGAAAGAACAAAAAGAGAATCTCCAACCAGATGAACCAAAAGAAAGTTTTAATTCTGTGACGTGAATCCACACATCACCAAGGAGTTTCTCAGATAACTTCTTTCCAGTTTTTATTTGGAAATATTCAGTTTTTCCCCATAGCCCTCACTGGCTCCCAAATGTCCCTTTGCAGATTCTCAAAAAGAGTGTTTCCAACTTTGTGAATCATCAGAAAAACTTAATTTTGTGAAATAAATTTACACATCACAAAGCAGTTTCACAGATAGCTTGCTTCTAGCTTTTATTTGGGATATTTGTTTTGTTTTTTTTTTTTTTTTTTTTTTTTTTTTTTTTTTTTTTTTTTTTTTTGCAGTAAGCCTCAATGAGTTCTCAAATATCCCTTGGCAGATTCTACAGAAAGAATGTTTCCACCATGCTGAATTAAAAGAAAACTTTAACTCTAGACAGTGAATACACACATCACAAAGCAGTTTCATAGATAGCTTCTTTCTAGTTTTTACTTGGTGATGTTTGATTTTCCCAATAAACCTCAATGGGCTCTCAAGGGTCTTTTGGCAGATTCTACAGAAAGTGTGTTTCTAAATGACTGAATCAAAAAGAAAAGTTTAACTCTGTGATGTGAATCCACGGAACACAAAGCAGTTTCACAGATACTTTCTTCCTAGTTTTGATGAGGGTATATTCCATTATTCCCCATAGTCCTCATTGTTCTCCCAAATATCCCTTCTGAGATTCTACAAAAAGAGTGTTTTTAACCTGCTGAGTTAAAAGAAAGGTTTAATTCTGTGAGTTGAATCCAGGCATCACAAAGCCAATTCACAGATAGCATCTTTTGAGTTTTTTACTGGGGATATTCCGTTTTTCCCAATTGGCCTCAATGGGCTCCCAGATGTTTCTTTGCAGATTCTAGAAAAAGAGTTTATCCACCCTGATGAACTCAAAAGAAGGTTTAACTCTGTGAGATGAAGCCACGAATCACAAAGCAGTTTCACAGACAGCTTCTTTTTAGTTTTTATCTGGGGATATTCAGTTTTTCCTCATTGACTTCAATGGGCTCCCGAATGTCCCTTCACAGATTCTACACACAAAAAAGTGTTTCCAACCTGTTAATTAAAACAAGTGTTTAATTCCGTGCAATGAAGGCACACATCACAATGTACGTTCTAAGACAGGTCCTTTCTTGTTTTTATCTTGGGATATTTTGTTTCTTCCCATAGGCCTCAAAGGGCTCTCAAATGTCCCTTTTCAGATTCTATGACAAGAGTGTTTCCAACTTGGTGAATAAAAGTGAAATTTAACTCTGTGAGATGAATTTACACATCACAAAGCAGTTTCAGAGATAGCTTCTTTCTACTTTTTATCTGGGGATATTTGTTTTTTCCCTATAGGCCATAGGGTTTTTTCCCCATAGGGTCCAAAATATCCTTTCCCAAATTCTACAAAAAGAGTGCTTCAAATCTGCTGAGCCAAAAAAAAATCTTTTAACTCTATGAGATGAATTCATACATCTTCAAACAGTTTCACAGATAGATTCTTTCCAGTTTTTAACTGGGGAGATGTGGTTTCTCCTTAAAGGCCTCAATGTGCTCTTAAGTGACTCTTTGAAGATTTCTCAAAAGGAGTGTTCTTATTTGGCTGAATCAGAAGAAAGTTTTAACTCTGTGATATGTATCCACACATCTCCAAGCAGTTTCACAGGTGGCTTGCTTCTAGTTTTTATGCAGGGATGATCAGTTTTTCCCCATAGCCTGCAATGTGCTCCCAAATGTCCCTTCACAGATTCTTCAAAAATAGTGTTTTTAACCTGCTGAATCCAAAGAAAAGTTTAACTCTGTGAGATGAATCCACAAATCAACAAGCAGTTACACAGATAGCTTCTTTCTAGTTTTTATCGGAGGATATTTTGTTTTTTTCCCATAGGTCTCAATGGGCTCCCAAGTGTCCATTCACAGACTCTACAAAAAGAGTGCTCCCAACCTGCCAAATCAAAAGAAAGATTTAATTCTGTGAGATGAATCTGTAGAACACAAAGCAGCTTTACAGATACCTTCTTTCTAGTTTTCTACTTGTGGATATTCAGTTTTCCAATATTCACCTCAATGGACTCCCAATGTTTCTTCCTTAATCCTATGAAAAGAGTGTTTCCAACATACTGAATCAAAAGAAAGATTTAACTCTGTGAGTTGAAAGCACACATCATAAAGCCATTTCACAGTTAGCTTCTTTCTAGTTTTTAACTGTGGATATTCCGTTTTTCCCCATAGGCCACAATGGAATGTGATATGTCCTTTTGCAGATTCAATGAATAGAGTGTTTTCAGAATGCTAAATCAAAAGAAAGGTTTTTCTCGATGAGATAACTCCACACATCTCAAAGCGGTTTCACAGATAGCTTCTTTCTAGCTTTTATATGGGAATATTTCATTTTCTTCCACATGCCACAAAGGGCTCCAAAATGTCCCTTCACAGATTCTACAAAGAGAGTGTTTCCAATGTGCTAAATCAAAAGAAACGTTTAACTCTGTGATATTAATACACAGATAATGAAGAAATTTCCCAGATAGCATCTTTGTAGTTTTTATCTGGGGATATTCAATTTTTTCAAATACGCCCTAATGAGCGTCTAAAGGTCCCATCACAGATTCTACAAAAAGACTGTTTCCACCCACCTGAATCAAATGAAAGGCTTAAATCTGTGAGATGAATCCACACATCACTAATCAGTTTCACAGATAGATTCTTTCTAGTTTTTATCTTGGGATATTATGTTTTTCAACATTGGCCTTAATGTGCTCCCAAATGTCCCTTTGCAAATTCAATGAATAGAGTGTTTTCAACGTACTGAATCAAAAAAAAGTTTTACCTCAGTGAGATAACTCCACACATCACAAAGCAGTTTCACAGATAGATTCTTTCTAGAATTTATGAGGGGAAATTGCATTTTTCCCCACAGGCCACAATGGGATCCAAAATGTTTCTTTGCAGATTCTACAAAAGGATTGTTTCCAACCTCAAAAATCAAAAGAATGGATTAACTCTGTGAGATGAATTCACAAATGGCAGAGCAGTTTCACAGATAGCTTCTTTCTAGATTTTATCTGGGGATATTCGAATTTTCCCAAGGGGCTCCTAAAAATCCCATCACACATTTGAGAAGAAGAGTGTTTTTAACCTGCTGAATAAAAAGAAAGGTTTAACTCTGAGATGAAACCACACATCACAAAGCCGTTTCAGAGAGAGCCTCTTTCTAGCTTTTAACTCTGTGAGATGAATCCACACATCACAATGCAGGTTCACAGATAGTTTCTTTTTAGTCTTTTCTTGGGCGTATTCAGTTTTTCTTCCCAGGCCTCAGTGTGCTACAAAATGTCCCTTTGTCGTTACTACAAAAACAGTGTTGTCAATGTGCTGAATCCACAGAATGGTTTAAGTATGTGAGAATCATCCAAACATTACAAAGCAGTTTCACAGATAGCTTCTTTCTTGTTTTTATATGGAGATACTCAGTATTTCCCCATAGGCCTCAATGGGCTCCAAAATGTCACTTCATAGATTCTTCAAAAAGAATTTTTCCAATCTCCTGAATCAAAGAAAAGGTTTACTTCTGTGGGGTGAATCCACACATCACCAAGCAGTTTCACTTACAGCATCTTTGTTGTATTTATCTGAGGATTTTCCATTTTTCCCAATAGGCCTAAATGGGCTCCCAAATCTCCTTTTGCAGATTTGACAAAAACAGTCTCTCCAAAGTGCTGAATCAAAAGAAAGTTGTAACTCTGTTAAGATGAATCAAAAAATCACAAAGCAGTTTAGCAGGTAGTTTTTTTCTAATTTTGATTTGGGGATATTCGGTTTTTCCCGATATGCCACAATGAGCTCCCAAATGTCCCTTCACAGATTCTACAAAGAGTGTTTCCAATCTGTTGAATCGAAAGAAAGTTTTGACTCTGTGAGACGAATCCAAAAATTTCCAATTGGTTTCACAGATAGCCTCATTCTAGTTTTTATCTGGGAATGTTTTTCTTATAGGCACCAATTGACTCGCTATTATCCCTTTGCAGACTCTACAAAAAGAGTGTTTCCAACCTGCGGAATCAACAGAAAGGTTTAACCCTGTGAGATCAATCTACACATTACGAAGTACTCTCAAAGATAGCTTATTTCTTGTTTTTATCTGCAGACACTTGTTTTTTCTCCATAGGCCTCAATAAACTTACAAATGTCTCTTTGCAGATTCTATAAAACGAGTGTTTAGAACCTTCTGAATCAAAAGAAAAGTTTAACTCGTTCAGATGAATCCACAAATCTGAAGGCAGTTTTCCCAGATAGCTTCTTTATAATTTTTATCAGGGGATATAAGGGTTTTCCACAAAAACCTCAATGGTCTCCAAAATGTCCTGTCAGAGATTCTACAAAAAGAGTGTTAACAATCTTCTGAATCAAAAGAATGGTTTAACCCCATGAGAATAATCCACACAATACATCAGTTTCACACATAGCGTCCTTACAGTTTCTATGTTGGGATATTCAGTTTCTCCCCATAGTCCTCAATGGGCTCCCAAATATTCCTTCACAGATTCCCTTAAAAGAGTTTTTTCAACATGTTGAATCAAAAGAAAGGTTTAACTCTGTGAGATGAATCCACTCATCAGGAAGCAATTTCACAAACAGATGCTTTGTAGGTTTATCTGGTGATATTCGGTTTTTCCCAATTGCCCTTGATGGGCTCTCAAATGTCCCTTTGCATATTCTCCAAAAATAGTGTTTTAAATCTTCTAAATTTAAACAAAGCTTTAGCTCTGTGAGATGAATCCATGCATCACAAAGAAGTTTTAGAGAGAGTTTCTTTTATCTGGGTGTATATTCTGTTTTTCCCCAGAGGTCTCACTGGGCACCCAAATATCCAACCAAGTATCTCCAAAAAGAGTGTTTCCAACTCGCTAAATCAAATTAAAAATTTAACTCTGTGAGATGAATTGACAAAGCGTAAAGAAGTTTCACAGGTAGCTTCTTTCTAGTTTTCATGGGTAGATACTTGGCTTTTCCCCATAGACCTTAACTGGTGCTCAAATGTCCCTTCACAGATTCTAGAAAAAAAGTTTTTCAACATGCTGAATCAAAAGACAGGTTTATCTCTGTGAGAATGGATCCACACATCACAAAGCCATTTCACAGATAGCTTCTTTCTAGTTTTTCTCGGGGGATATTACATTTTTCCCCATAGGTCTCAATGGGCTCCAAAATGACCATTTGCAGATTCTAGAAAAGCAGTGTTTCCAACATACTGCATCAAAAGAAAGATGTAACTCTATGAGATGAATCAACACATCACAAAGTAGTTTCTTTGATAGCTTCTTTGTATTTTTTATCGGGAGATACTGTTTTTCCCAGAGGTGTCAAAGGGCTTTCAAATGTCTTTCAGAGATTCTACAAAAAGAGTGTTTCCAACCTGCTGAATCTAAAGAAAGTTTTAAGTCTGTGAAAGGAATGCACTCATCATAAAGCAGTTTCACAGATAACTTCTTTCTCATTTTAATCTGGGGATAGTCGGTTTTTCCCATTAGGCCACAATGGGTTCAAAAATGTCACTTCGTATATTCCAGAAAAAGAGTGTTTCCAATGTGTTGAATCAAAGGAAACGATTTATTCTGTGAGATGCATTCATACATCACAAAGCAGTGTCACAGATAGCTTTTTTATAGCTTTTAACTGGAGATATTTCTTTTTTCCCCATTGGCCTCAATTGTTTTCCAAACATCCCTCCGCAGATTCTACAAGAGTATTTCCAACATGCAGACTCAAAAGAAAGATTTAACTCTGTGAGATGAATCCACACAGTGCAAAGCAGTTCCACAGACAGCATCTTTCTAGTTTTTATTTGAAGATATTGTCTTTTTGACCATAAACTTCAATGCGCTCCCAAATATCCCTTTGCAGATTCAAAAAAAAAAAAAAAAAAACAGTTTCTCCAAATTGCTGAATGAAAAGAAATGTTTAACTCGGAGAGATGACTGCACACATCACAGAATGGTTTCTGAGATAGCTTCCTTTTAGTTTTAAATCATAAGATATATGAATTTTCAAAGCAGGCCTGAAAGAGCTCCCCAATGTACATTCTCAGAATGGACAAAAGAGTGTTTACAAACTGTTGCATGAAAAGAAAGGCTGAACTCTGTGAGGCAAATGCGCACATCAAAAATCAGTTTTGCAGGAAGCTTTTTCTAGTTTTTACCTGAAGATATTTTCTTTTTCACCAAAGGGCTCAAGGCTCTCCCAAATATCCCTTTGCAGATTCTACAAAAACAGTGTTTCCAAACTGCTGAATCAAAATAAAACTTTATTGAGATGAGTGCACACATCATAAAACGGGTCCTCAGATACCTTCCTTCTAGTTTTTATCCTGGGATATTCACTTTGTCTCTATTGGCCTCAGTGAGCTCTCAAATGTCCATTCACACAATGGACAAAAACAGTGTTTCCAAACAGCTGAATCAGAAGAAGTTTTTAAACATGTAAGATGAATGCACACATCACAAAACAGTTTCTCAGAAAGCTTCTTTCTAGTTTTTATCTGATGATATTTTCTTTTTCACCATAGGCCTCAGGGTGCTGCCAAATATCCTTTCACAGATTCTAAAAGAACAGTGTTTCCAAACTACTCAGTGAAAACAAAGTTTTAACTCCAGGAGATGAATGCAAACATCGCAAAGCAGCATCTCAGATAGCTATCATATACTTTTTTATACTGGGATATTCAATTTATCGCCATTGGCATCAATGAGCTCCCAAAGGTCCATTCTCAGAAAGGACAAAAGTAGAGTTTCCAAACAGCTGATTCAAAACAAAGGTTTAACGCTGTGAGAGGAATGCAAACATCACAAAGCAGTTTCAAATAAAGTTTGTTTCTAGTTTTATCTGAAGATATTTTCTTTTTCACCATAGGCCTCAATGCGCTCCCAAATATCACCTCACAGATTCTATGAAAACACTGTTTCCAACCTGCTGAATGAAAAAAAAGCTTTACCTTGATGAGATGAATGCACACATCACAAGCAGTTTCACAGAAAGGTTCTTTCTAGTTTTTTCTGGAGATATTTTCTTTTTCACCACAGCCCTCAATGCACTCAACATATACCTTCACATATTGTAAAAAAAAAAACAGTGTTTCCAAACCACTGAATCAAAAGTAAGTTTTAATTCAGTGAGGTGAATCCACACATTACAAGCAGTTTGATAGATAGCTTCTTTCTAGGGTTTATCTGGGGATATTTGTTTTTTACCCATAGGTCTCAATGGGCTCAAAATTATCCCTTTGTAGATTCTACAAAAAGAATGTCTCCAATCTACTGAATCAAAGGAAGGGTTTAAGTTTGTGGGATGAATCCCCAAGTCACCCAGCAGTTTCATAGATAGTTTTTTTCCAGTTTGTGTGTGTGTGTGTGTGTGTGTGTGGATATTTGCATTTTCCCTCTAGACCTCAAGGGGCTCCCAAATTTCTTTCTGCAGATTCTACAAAAAGAGTGTTTCAAACCTGCTGAATCAAAGGCAAACTTAGCCCTGTGAGATTAACACACATATCACAAAGCAGTGTCACAGGCAGTTTCTTTCTAGTTTTTATCTGGGGATTTTTTTCCCCCATAGCCCTCAATGGGCTCTGAAATGTCCCTTAGCAGGTTCCACATAAAAAGTGTTTCCAAGCAGTTAAATCAAACAAAAGTTTTAACCCTGTGAGATGAATTCACACATCACAAAGCAGTGTTACAGATAAGTTATTTCTAGTTTTTATCTGGGAGTATTTAGTTTTTCCCCCACAGGCCTCAAAGGCCTCTCAAATGTCCCTTCACTGTTTCTAAAATAAAAAGTGCTTTCAACCTGGTGAATCAAAAGAGAGGTTTAAATGTGACACATAAATCCACACATGATAAAGCAGTTTCACAGATAATTTATTTCTAGCTTTTATGTGGGAATATTCATTTTTTTCCCAGTGACCCTAAAGGTCTGCCAAATGTCCCTGTGCAGATTCTACAACAAGAGTGTTTACAACCAGCTGAATTAAATGAAAAGTGTCACTCTGTGAGATGAATTTTCACATCACAAAGCAGTTTCACAGATAACTTCTTTCTCATTTCATCTGGGAATATTTGGTTTTTCCCCATAGGCTATAATGGGCTTTCTAACGTCCCTTCACAGACTCTTCAAAAGGAGTGTATCCAACCAGCTGAATCAAACGAAAGACATCACTCTTTGAGATGAATTTTCACATCACAAAGCAGTTTCACAGATAGATTATGTCTAGTTTTCATCTGGTGATATTCGGTTTTTCCCCATACGCTACAATGGGCTCCCTAATATCCTTTTGCAGATTCTAGAAAAAGAGTGTTTCCAACCTTCTGAGTCAAAAAAATTGTTTTAACTCTATGAAAGGAATCCACACGTCACCAAGCAGTTTCATAGATAGCTTCCTTCGAGTTTTTATCTGGAGATATTTGGTTTTTCCCCATAGGCCTCAATGTTCTCACAAATGTCACTTAGCAGATTCTGCAAAGGAGTGCTTTTAACCTGCTGAGTCAAAAGAAAGGTTTAGATGACATGATTGTGTATTTAGAAAACCCCATCGTCTCAGCCCAAAATCTTCTTAAGCTGATAAGCAACTTCAGCAAAGTCTCAGGATACAAAATTAATGTGCAAAAATCACAAGCATTCTTATACACCAGTAACAGACAAGCAGAGAGCCAAATCAGGAATGAACTTCCATTCACAATTGCTTCAAAGAGAATAAAATACCTAGGAATCCAACTTACAAGGGATGTAAAGGACCTCTTCAAGGAGAACTACAAACCACTGCTCAGTGAAATCAAAGAGGACACAAACAAATGGAAGAACATACCATGCTCATGGATAGGCAGAATCAATATTGTGAAAATGGCTATACTGCCCAAGGTTATTTATAGATTCAATGCCATCCCCATCAAGCTACCAATGAGTTTCTTCACCGAATTGGAAAAAACTGCTTTAAAGTTCATATGGAACCAAAAAAGAGCCCGTATTGCCAAGACAATCCTAAGTCAAAAGGACAAAGCCGGAGGCGTCACGCTACCTGACTTCAAACTATACTACAAGGCTACAGTAACCAAAACAGCATGGTACTGGTACCAAAACAGAGATATAGACCAATGGAACAGAACGGAGCCTTCAGAAATAATGCCACACATCTACAACCATCTGATATTTGACAAACCTGACAAAAACAAGAAATGGGGAAAGGATTCCCTATTTAATAAATGGTGCTGGGAAAATTGGCTAGCCATAAGTAGAAAGCTGAAACTGGATCCTTTCCTTACTCCTTATACGAAGATTAATTCAAGATGGATTAGAGACTTAAATGTTAGACCTAATACCATAAAAACCCTAGAAGAAAATCTAGGTAGTACCATTCAGGACATAGGCATGGGCAAGGACTTCATGTCTAAAACACCAAAAGCAACGGCAGCAAAAGCCAAAATTGACAAATGGGATCTCATTAAACTAAAGAGCTTCTGCACAGCAAAAGAAACTACCATCAGAGTGAACAGGCAACCTACAGAATGGGAGAAAATTTTTGCAATCTACTCATCTGACAAAGGGCTCATTTCCAGAATCTACAAAGAACTCAAACAAATATACAAGAAAAAAACAAACAACCCCATCCAAAAGTGGGGAAAGGATATGAACAGACATTTCTCAAAAGAAGACATTCATACAGCCAACAGACACATGAAAAAATGCTCATCATCACTGGCCATCAGAGAAATGCAAATCAAAACCACAATGAGATACCATCTCACACCAGTTAGAATGGCAATCATTAAAAAATCAGGAAACAACAGGTGTTGGAGGGGATGTGGAGAAATAGGAACACTTTTACACTGTTGGTGGGATTGTAAACTAGTTCAACCATTATGGAAAACAGTATGGCGATTCCTCAAGGACCTAGAACTAGATGTACCATATGACCCAGCCATCCCACTACTGGGTATATACCCAAAGGATTATAAATTATGCTACTACAAAGACACATGCACACGTACGTTTATTGCGGCACTATTCACAATAGCAAAGACTTGGAATCAACCCAAATGTCCATCAGTGACAGACTGGATTAAGAAAATGTGGCACATATACACCATGGAATACTATGCAGCCATAAAAAAGGATGAGTTTGCGTCCTTTGTAGAGACATGGATGCAGCTGGAAACCATCATTCTTAGCAAA
>NC_045445.1:90331801-90344166 GCF_002776525.5 Piliocolobus tephrosceles
AAAAAAAAAAAAAAAAAAAAAAAAAAAAAAGAAAGGTTTACCTCTGTGAGATGAATTCACACATCACAAAGCAGTTTCACAGATAGCTTCTTTCTAGTTTTTATCTGGGGATATTCGTTTTGTTTCCCATAGGCCCCAAAGCACTCCTGAAGGTCCCTTCACAGATTCTTTAAAAGATTGTTTCCAACCACCTCAATCAAACGAAGGGTTTAACTCTGTGAGATGAATCCACACATCACAAAGCAGTTTCACAGATAGCATATTTTTAGTTGTTCTCTGGAAATATCCATTTTTTTTCCCAATAGGCCACATTACACTCCTCCCAAATGTCTATTTACAGATTCTGCAAAAAGAGTGTTTTTAACCTGCTGAATCAAAAGAAAGTTTAATTCTGTGAGATGAATACACAAATCACAGAGCAGTTTCACAGATAGATTCTTTCTAGTTTTCATCTGGGGATACTCTTTTTTTTTTCATAGACAACAATGGGCTCCAATATATCCCCTCACATATCCTACAAAAAGATCTTTTCATTGTCCTGTATCAAAGAAAACATGTTATAACTTTATGAGATGAATCCACATATCACCAAGCTGTTTCACAGATTGCCTCTTTCTAGATTTTATCTGGGGATAGTTGGTTTTTCCTCTTAGGTATCAGTGGGCTTTCAAGTAACCCTTTGCAGATTCTACAAAAAGAGTGTTTCAAGCCTGCTCAATCAAATGAAATGGTTAACTCTGTTAGTTGAATCTAAACATCACCAAGCAGTTTCACAGATAGCTTCCTTCTAGTTTCTTTCTGGGGATATTTGTTTTTTTCTCCAAAGGCAACTATGGGCTCCTAAATGTCCCTTCACAGATTCTGCAAACAGAATGTTCCCAACCTGCTGAATCAAAAAGGTTTAGCTCTGTGAGATGAATCCACACATCAACAAGCAGTTTCACTGAAAACTTATTTCTATTTTTTATCTGGGGATTTTTCATTTTCTCCCATAGTCCCTAATGGGCTCCCAAATGTGCCTTCACAGATTCTACAAAAAGAGAGTTTCCAAGCAGCTGAATCAATCTAAAGGCTTCACTCTGTGAGATGAATTCAGATATCACAAAGCAGTTTCACAGACACCTTCTTTCAAGTTTTTATCTGGGGATATTGGGTGTTTCCCCATAGGCCTGAATGCGATTCGAAATGTCCCTTTGCAGATTCTACTAAAGGAGTGCTTCCAGCCTGTTGAATCAAAACAAATTTTATCTGTGTGAGATGAGTCCAACAATCACCAAGTGGTTTCACAGATAACTTCATTCTGGTTTTTACCTAGGATACTCGGTTTATCCCTAGAGGCCTCAATGGGCTCCCAAATGTTCCTTCAGAGAGTCTATAAAAAGAGTATTTCCCATCTGCTGAATCAAAAGAACACTTTAACCCTGGAGATGAATTCACACATCACAAAGCAGTTTCAAAGACAGCTTCTTTCTAGTTTTTATCTGGGGATATTCTGTTTTTTCTCCAAAGGCTTCAACAGGCTCCATATTGCCCTTCACAGATTCTACAAGAAGAATGTTCCCACCCTGCTGAATCAAAAGAAAGGTTTAACTCCATGAGATGAATCCACACATCACAAAGCAGTCTCACAGATATCTTCTTTAAAGTTTTCATCTTAAGATTTTGGCTTTCTCTTCACAGGCCTCAATGGGATTTCCAGTGTCCATTTGCAGATTCTAAAAAGAGACAGTCTTGGCTGAGCATGGTGGCTCACGCCTGTATTTCCAGCACTTTGGGAGGCCAAGGTGGGCGGATCACGAGGTCAGGAGATCGAGACCATCCTGGCTAACATCCTGGCATAACAGGAGATCGAGACCATCCTCTCTACTAAAAACACACGCAAAAAAATAGCTGGGCACAGTGCAGGGTGCCTTTAGTCCCAGATACCCAGGAGGCTGAGGCAGGAGAATTTCAGATCCAAGGAGACTGAGCTTGGAGTGAGCCGAGATAGCACCACTGAACTCCAGCTCTAGCCTGGGTGAAAGATTGAGAATCCATCTCGAAAAAGAAAAGAATAAAAAGAAGAGATAGTCTCCAACTTGTTGAATCAAAAGAAACATTTTGCCCTGTGAGATGAATCCACATATCACCAAGCAGTTTCTAGTTTTTATTTGGGGATATTTGTTTTTTTCCTTTATAACTCAATTTGCTCCCAAGTGTCCCTTTCCAGATTCTACAAAAAGAGTGCTTCCATCTGCCAAAACATAAAAGAGGTTCAAGTCTGTGAGATAAATCCAAACATCACAAAGCATTTTCACAGATAGCTTCTTTCTAGTTTTTATCTCAGGATAATCAGTGTTTCCCCATAGGCGTCAATGGGCTCCCAAATGTCCTTTTGCAGATGTGACAAACCTGCTGAATCAACAGAAAGGTTAACTCTTTCAGATGAATCCACACATCATAAATCAGTTTCACAGATAGTTTCTTTCCAGTTTTTATCTGGGGAAGTCTGGCTTTTTTCTTGTAAGGCTCAATGGGTTCTTAAGTGTCCCTTCTCAGTTCTGTGAAAAGAGTGTTTGCAACATGGTGAACCAAAAGAAAGGTTTAACTCTGTGAGATAAATCCACATATCACAAAGCAGTTTCACACAGATAGCTTCTTTTTATTTTTTATCTGGGGATATTCGCCTTTCCCTTATAAGCCTCAATAGGCTCTCAAATGTCCCTTCGCAGATTCTACAGAAAGAGTGTTTTACAACTGCCAAATCAAAAGAAAGTTTTAATTCTCTGAGATGAATCCACATAGCACAAAGCTGTTTCACAGAGAGTTTCTTTCTGGTTTTTATATGGGAATAATTTGTTTTACCCTGTAGAACTCAATGGGATCCCAAATGACCCTGTGCAGTTTCTAGGAAAAGAGTGTTTCCAACCTGCCAAGTCAAAATTGGTGTTTGATTCTGTTCAATGAATACACACATTAAAAAGCAATTTCACAGATGGATTATTTTTAGTTTTTATCTAAGGATATTTGGTTTCTTCCTATACACCCCTATGGACTCCCACATGTCCCTTTGCAGAGTCTACAAAAGGAGTGTTTCCAACCAGCTGAATCAAAAGATACTTTTAATTCTGTTAGATGAATGCACACATCACAAAGAAGTTTCACAGATATCTTCTTTAAAGTTTTCATCTTTAGATTTTGGCTTTCTCTTCACAGGCCTCAGTGGGATTTCCGGTGTCCTTTTGCAGATTCTAAAAAGAGACATCCCAAAACTTGAATCCAAAAGAAACGTTTTAATCTGGGAGATGAATCCATACATCACCAAACAGTTTCACAGATAGCATCTTTCTAGTTTTTATCTGGGGGTATTTGGTTTTTCCCTCTAGTGCTCAATGGGCTCCCAAATGTCCCTTTCCAGATCCTATAAAAAGAATGTTTCCATCCTGCTGAATCAAAAGAGAGGTTTAATGCTGTGAGATAAATCCACACATCACAATGCAGTTTCGCAGATAGCTTCTTTCTAGTTTTCATCAGGG
Organism: Piliocolobus tephrosceles; assembly: GCF_002776525.5. Taxonomy (NCBI): domain Eukaryota; kingdom Metazoa; phylum Chordata; class Mammalia; order Primates; family Cercopithecidae; genus Piliocolobus; species Piliocolobus tephrosceles. Next base: position 90,335,317 of record NC_045445.1, read on the forward strand.
GATATTCTGTTTTTCTCCTTAGGCCTCAGTGAGCTCTGAAATGTCCCTCACAGATTCTACAAAAAGAGTGTTCCCAACCTGCTGAATCAAAAAATGTTTTAACTCTATGAAATGAATCCAAACATCACAAAGTAGTCTCACTGATAGCTTCTTTCTAGTTTTTATCTGCGGATATTCTGTCTCTCTCTATAGGACTCAATTTACTCCCAAGTGTCTCTTCACTGATTCTACAAAAAGAGTGTGTTTCACCTGCTGAAATAAAGAAATGTTTACCTCTGTGACATGAATCCACACATCACAAAGCAGTTCACAGATAGTCTCTTTCTAGCTTTTGTCTGGGGATATTTGATTTTTTTCCACAGGCCAAAAGTGTTCCCAAATGTTCCTACACAGATTCTACAAAAAGAGTGTTTTCATCTTGCTGAATCAAAAAAAAAGTGTTTTAACTCTAAGGGAGAAATCCAGACATCGCTAAGCAGTTTCACAGACATTTCTTTCTAGTTTTTATCTTGGGATATTCATTTTTTCCCCACAGCCCTCAATGTGGTCCCAAATATTCCTTCACTGATTCTACAAATAGAGTGTTTCGAAACAACTGAATCAATCAGAATGCTTAATTCTGTGGGCTGAATCCACACATCACAAAGCAGTCTCAAAAATAGCTTCTTTCTGGTTTTTATCTGTGTATATTCTGTTTTTTCTTATAAGCCTCAATGGGCTCCCAAATGTCGCTTCACAGATTCCACAAAAGTAGTGTTTCCAAACTGTTGAATCAAAGAAAGATTTAACTCTCTGAAGTGAATCTGCACAACACAAATCAGTTTCACAGATAGCTTCCTTCTAGTTTTTACCTACGGATATTTGTCTTTTTCCCATAGGCCTCAAGTGGCTCCCAAATGTCACCTCAACAATTCTACAAAAAGAGTTTTTCCAACCTGCTTAATCAAAACGAAGCTTTAACTCTGTGGGATGAATTCATCCATCATAAAACAGTTTCGCAAGTAGCTTCTTTCTAGTTTTTATCTGGGGATATTTAGTTTTAACCCATAGGCCTCAATGGGGTCCGAAATGTCCTGTTGAAGAGTCTAAAAAGTGAGTTTTTTCAACCTGCTGAATCGAAGGAAGGTTTAACTCTGAGAGTTAAATCAGCATACCAGAAAGCAGTTTCATAGACAGCTTCTTTCTAGTATTCATCTGGGGTTAGGTTGTTCAGTTTTTCTCCAATGGCCTCAATGAACTCCCAAATGTCCATTTTCAGATTCTACAAAGGAATGGTTCCAACATGCTGAATGAAAAGAAAGGGTTAACTCGGTGAGTGAATCCACACATCACAAAGCAGTTTTACAAATAGCTTCTTTCTAGTTTTTATCTGGAGATATTTGGTTTTTCTCTATAGGCCTCAATGGGCTCAGAAATGTCTCTTTGCAGATTCTACAAAAAGAGTATTTCCAATGTACTGAATCAAAGATAGGTTCAACTTTGTATGATTAATGTACACGACAAAAAGCAGTTTCACAGATACCTTTTTTCTAGTTTTTATCTGGGAAAATATTCCGTTTTTCCCCATAGGCTTCAATAGGCTCTCAAATGTCCCTTCACAGATTCTATGAACAAAGCGTTTCCAACTTGGTGAATCAAAAGAGATGTTTAAGTCTGTGATATGAATCCACACATCACAAAGCAGTTTCACAAGTAGCTTCTTTGTAGATTTTATCCAGGGCTATTTAGTTTTTTCCCATAGGCACAAATGGACTTTCAAATGTCCCTTCCCATTTTGTATACAAAAAGTGTTTCCAACCAGCTGAATCAAATGAAAGGTTTAATTCTGTGAGGTGAATCCACATGTCACAAAGCAGTTCAACAGATAGCTTCTTTCTACTTTTTATCTGGGGATCTTGAGTTTTTCCCCATATGCCTCAATGCGATCACAAATGTTCCTTCACAGATTTTACAAAAAGAGTGTTTCCAAACTGCTGAATCAAAAGAAAGTTTTAACTCTCTGAGATTAATCCACACAACACAAAGCAGTATCACAGATAGCTTCTTTCTGGTTTTTATCTGGGGATATTTTGTTTTTCCCCATAGGATTCAGTGGGATCCCAAATGTCTCTGCACAGATTCTATTAAAAGAGTGTTTCCAACCTGCTGAATCAAAACTGAGGTTTAATTCTTTGTGATGAATATGCACATCAAAGAGCAGTTTCACAGATAGATTACTTTTATCTGGGGATATACAGTTTTTTACCATACACCCATATGGGTTCCCTAATGTCCCTTTGCAGATTCTACAAGAAGAGTGTTTCCAACCAGCTGAATCAAAGGATAGGTTTAACTCTGTTAGATGAATCCACACATCACAAAGAAGTTTCACAGATATCTTCTGTAAAGTTTTCATCTTAGGGTATTTTGTATGTCCTCATAGGCGTCAATGGAATTTCCAATGTCCCTTGCAGATTCTACAAAAGAGATGGTTTCCAACTTGTTGAAACAAAAGAAACGTTTAGCTCAGTGAGATGAATCCACACATTAGCAAGCTGCTTCAAAGATAGTTTCTTTCTGGTTTTTAATCTGGGGATATTTGGTTTTTCCCTTTAGGGCTCAATGGGCTCCCAAATATCCCTTTCCAGATTCTACAAAAAAGAATGTTTCCTTCCTGCTGAATCAAAACACAGGTATAACCCTGTGAGATGAATCCACACATCACTAAGCAGTTTCACAGATAACTTCTTTTAGATTTGTTCTGGGGATATTTGCTCTTTCCCCATAGGCCTCAAAGTCCTCCTATATGTCCCTTTGCAGACTCTCCACAAAGAGTATTTCCAAAATGCTGAATCTAAAGAAAGTTTAAGCTCTGTGAGATGAACACACACCACAAAGCAATTTCACATATATCTTCTTCCTGTTTTTGTCTTGGGATATTTGTTTTCTTCCCATAGGCCTCAATGGGCTCCTAAGTGCCCCTTTGCAGATTCTCAAAAAAGAGTGTTTCCAACCTGTTGAATTGAAATAAAAATTTATCTCTGTCAGTGGAATCCACACATTAAAAAGTTGTTTCTCAGATAGATTCCTTCTACATTTTATATGGAGATATTTTATTTTATCCCATAGGCCAGAGTGGTCTCCTAATTATCCCTTCACAGATTCTCCAAAAATAGTGTTTCCAAACTGCTGAACTGAAAGAAAAGTTTAACTCTCTGAGATGAATCCACACATCACAAAGCCATTTCACAGATAGCTTCTTTCTAGTTTTTCTCCAGTAATATTATGTTTTTCCCCATAGGTCTCAATGGGCTCCCAAATGTCCCTTCGCAGATTCAAGAAAAAGAATGTTTCCAAACTGCTGAATCAAAAGAAATGTTTAACACCATGAGATGAATCTACACATCACAAAGCAGTTTCTCAGATAGCTTCTTTCTAGTTTTTATCTGGTGATACTCGATTTTTCCCATAGGCCTCAAAGGTCTTTCAAATGTCCTTTCAGAGATTCTACAAATAGAATGTTTCCAACCTGCTGAATCAAAAGAAAATTTTAAGTCTGTGAAATGAATCTACTCATGGTAAATCACTTTCACAAATAGCCTCTTTCTCGTTTTTATCTGGGGATAGTTGTTTTTTTCCCCATAGGCCATAATGGGTTCAAAAATGTCACTACATAGATTCCAGAAAAAAAGGGTTTCCTACCTATTGAATCAAAAAATGTTTTATTCTGTGAGATGTAGCCACATGTCACAAAGCAGTTTCACAGATAACTTCTTTATAGTTTTTAAATGGAGATATTCCTTTTTTTGCTCATTGGCCTCAAATGCCTCCCAAACATCCCTCTGTGGACTCTACAAAAAGAGTGTTTCCAACGTGCTGAATCAAAAGAAAGATATAATTCTGTCAGATGAATCCACACATAACAAAGCAGTTTCACAGACAGCTTCTTTCTAGTTTTTATCTGGCGATATTTTCTTTTTCACAAAAGGCCTTGATGCACTCCCAAATATCCCTTCACAGATTCTGCAAAACCGGCAATTCCAAAGTGCTAAATGAAAAGAAATGTTTAACTCAGAGAGATGAATGCACACATCAGAAAATGGTTTCTGAGTTAGCTTTCTTCTACTTTTTATCCTGGAATATACGAATTTTTGAAATTGGCCTCAAAGGCCTCCAAAGTGTTCATTCGCAGAATGGACAAAAACAGTGTTTCCAAACTGCTGAATGAAAAGAAGGGTTTAACTTTTTGAGATGAATGCACACATCACTAAGCTGTTTCTCAAATGGATACCTTGTAGATTTTATCCTCGATTTTCATTTTTCCACCATTGTTCTCAATGAGTTCCCAAATATCAATTCGCAGAAGGGACAAAAACAGTGTTTCCCAACTGCTTATTCTAAAGAAAAACTTAACTCTGTGAGTTGAATCAACACATCACCAAGCAGTTTCACAGGTAGATTCTTCCTAATTTTTATCTGCAGATATTAGTTCTTCTTCATAGGCCTCAATGGGCTCCTAGGTGTCCCTTCTCAGATTCTATGGAAAGAATGTTTTTAACCTGCTGAATCAAAAGAAAGCTTTTACTCTGTGAATTGAATCAACACGTCACCAATCTGTTTCACAGACAGTTTCTTCCCATTTTTTATCTGAGGATATTCCCTTTTTCCGCATAGTCCTCAATGGGCTCCTGAATGTCCCATCACAGATCCTACAAAAATAGTGTTTTCAACCTGCTGAATCAACAGAAAGTTTTATCTCTGTGAGATGAATCCACACATCACCAAGTAGTTCCACAGATAGTTTCATTCTAGTTTTTATCTGGGGATAGTCTGTTTTTCCCTTAGTCCTCAATGGGCTTCAAAAATATCCCTTCACAGATTCTACAAAAAGAGTATTTCCAACCTTCAGAAGTAAAAGGAAGTTTAAACTCAGTGAGTGGAATGCACATATCACCAAGTAGATTCACATATAGCTTCTCTCTAGTTTTTCTTTGGGGATATTCAGGTTTTTCTCGTAAGACTCAAAGGTCTCCCAAATGTCCCATCACAGATTCCACAAAAACAGTGTTTCCAACCTTCTGAATCAAAATAAATGTTTCACTCTGTGAGATGAAAACACACATAACCAAGAAGTTTCACAGATAGCTTCTTTCTAGTTTTTATGTGGGGATATTCAGTTTCTTCCCATAAGCCTCAAAGAGATCTTAAATGTCCCTTCGCCAATTCTACAAAAAAAAAAGTTTGCAAACTGCTGAGTCAAAATAATGGTTTCTCTCTGTGGAATACATCTACACATCACAAAGCAGTTTCACATATAGCTTCTTTCTATTTTTTATCTGGGGATATTTGCTTTTTACCTGTAGGCCCCAGTGGTCTCCCACATGTCCCTTCACAGTCTCTATAAACAGAATGTTTCCGTGCTGCTGAAATGAAAGAAAGGTTTATCTCTGTGAGATGATTCTACACATCACCAAGCAGTTTCAGAGATAGCTTATTTCTAGTGTATATCTGGGTATATTCCGTTTTACCCCATAGGCCTCAAAGGGCTCCAAATGTCCCTTCGCAGATTCTATAAAAGGAGTGTTTCCAACTTGGTGAATCAAAAGAAGGGTTTAACTCTCTTAGATGAATCCACATATCCCCAAGGATTTTCATCTATTCATTCTTTCTAGTTCTTATCTGAGGATATTGGATTTTTTTCCATTGTCCTCAAAGGACTCTGAAGTGTCTCTTCACAGATTCTACAAAAACAATGTTTCCAACCTGCTGAAAAAACAAAAGTTTCATCCCTGTGAGATGAATCCACACATCACCAAGCAGTTTCACAGATACATTCTTTCTAGTTTTTATCTGTGGTTATTGGGATTTTCCCCATATACCTCATTGCAATCCCAAATGTTTTTTCACACATTCTACAAAAAGTGCTTCCAACCTGTTGAATAAAAAGAAAGGATTAATTGTGTGAAATGAATCCACACATAATAAAGTAGTTTCACTGATAGCTTCTTTCTAGTTTTTATCAGGTGAAATTCGGTTTTACCTTATCAGTCTCAATGGGCTCCCAAACGTTCTTTTGCAGATTCTACAAAAAGAGTGTTTCCAACCTGTTGAATCAAAAGAATGGTTTAACATTGTGAGACGAATCTACACATTACAAAGCAGTTTCAAAGATAGTTTCTTTCTGGTTTTTATCTGTGGAAATTCGCTTTTTCGCATAGGCCTCAAAGAGCTCTCAAATATTCCTTAGCAAATTCTACAAAAAGAGTGTTTTCAACCTGTTGAATCAAAAGAAAATTTAACACAGTGAGATGAATCCACACATCACCAGGCATTTTCACAGATAGTTTTATTCTAGTTTTTATCTGGGGATATTGTTTTTCTTTTTTTTTCCATAGGCCTCAAAGGCCTCTCAATTTTCCCTTTACAGACTCTACAAAAGAGTGTTTCCAACCTACCAAATCAAAAGAAAGGTTTGACTCTGGGAAATGAATCCACACATCAACAAGAAGTTACACTAATATGTTCTTTCAAGTTTTTAACAGAGGATACTCTATTTTTCCCACATAGGCCTCAAGGGAATTTGAAAGACCCTTTACAGATTCTACACAAAGAGTGTTTACAACCTGCTAAATTAAAAGAAATGTTTAACTGTAGGAGATGAATCCACACATCACCACGCTGTTTCACAGATAGCTTCTTTCTAGTTTTTATTTGGTAATATTAGGTTTTTCATCATAGACCCCAAAGGGCTCCAAAATGTACCCTCACAGATTCCCAAAAAATGTGTTTCCAACGTTCTGAATCATAAGAAAGATTTAATACTGTGAAATGAATTCACACATTGCACAGCAGTTTCACCAATAGCTTCTTTGTTGTTTTTATGTGGGGATATTTGGTTTTCCCAACAGGCCTCTATGGGCCCCAAAATGTCCCTTTGCAGATTCTACAGAAAGAGGATTTCCAACCTACTGAATCAAAAGTAGCTTTTAACTCTGTGAGATAAGTCCAGACATCACAAAGCAGATTGACATGTAGTTGTTTCTAGTTTTTATCTGGGGATATTCAGTTTTCCCCATATACCTCAATGGACTCCCAAATGTTCCTTCACAGATACTGCAAACAGATGGTTTCCAACATGGTGTATGAAAAGAAAGGTTTAACTCTGTGAAGTGAATCCACACTTCACCAAGCAGTTTCACAGAGAGTTTTTTATTTTTAGTTAGTGTCTGAGGATGTTCTTTTTTTTTTTTCTGTAGGACTCAATCAACTCCTACATATCCTTTTGCAGACTCTAAGAAAAAGAGTGTTTCAAACCTACTGAATCAAAAGAAAGATTTAACTCTGTGAGATAAATCCCCACACACCAGGCAGTTTCACGGATAGTGTCTTTTTAGTTTTTATCTGGGTACATTTGTTTTTCCTTCACAGGCCCCTAAGGGCTCTCAAATAACCCTTTGCTGATTTTGCAAAAAGAGTGTTTCCAACCAGATGAATCAAAAGCAAGTTTAATTCTATGAGATGAATCAACACATCACCAGGCATTTTTGCAGATAGATTCTTTTTAGTTTTAATCTGGGGATATCAGTTTTTCCTCATAGGCATCAATGGGCTTTCAAATGACCCTTTGCAGATTCTACAAAAAGAGTGTTTCCAACCTGCAAGGTCAAAAGAAAGGTTTAACTCTGTTAGATGAATCCACCTATCTCAAGGCAGTTTTTCAGGTAGCTTCTTTCTAGTTTTTATCTGGAAATATTCAGTTTTACCAAATGGGTGTTAACGGACTCTCAAATTACCCTTCACATATTCTACAAAAAGAGCGATTCCAACCTGCTGAATCAAAAGAAAGATACATCTCTGTTCTATGAATCAACACATCACCAAGCTGTTTCACATATAGCTTCTTTCTGGTTTTTATCTGGGGATATAGTTTTCTCCGATAGACCTCAAGGGGCTATCAAATGTCCCTTCACGGATTCTGAAAAAAGATTGCTTCCTTCCTGGTAACTCAAAAGAAAGTTTTAACTCTGTGAGATGAATCCACAGATCAACAAGCAGTTTCACGGATAGCTTCTTTTTAGTTTGCATCTGGGGATTTTCAGTTTTTTCCCTTGGTCCTCAGTGGACTCCCAAATGTCCCTTCACAGGTTATACAAAAAGACTATTTCCAACCTGTTGAATTAAAAGAAATTTTTAGCTCTATGAGATCAATGCACACATCACCAGGCAGTTTCACAGGTATCTTCCTCCTAGTTTTTATCTGGGGATATTCGGTTTTTCCCCACAGGCCTCAATGATTTCCCAAATGTCACTTCACAGATCCTACAAAAAGAAGGTTTCCAACCTAACGAATCAAAAGAAAGTTTTAATTCTGTGAGATGAATCCACACATCACCAAGGAGTTTCTCAGATAATTTCTTTCTAGTTGTTATCTGGGAATATTTGGTTTTTCCCTATAGCCCCCACTGGCTCCTAAATGTCACCTTGCAAATTCTCTAAAAGAGTGTTTCCAACCTTGTGAATCATCAGAAAAATTTAACTTTGTGAAATAAATCCAAACATCACAAAGCAGTTTCACAGATAGCTTCTTTCTAGTTTTTATTTGTGGATATTCGTTTTTTGTTTTTTTATTTTTTGCAATAGGTCTCAATGGACTCCCAAATGTCCCTTTGCAGATTCTAAAAAAATAGTGATTGCAAACTGTTTGGACGAACCGAGGCAAGATGGTGCACTTCCGGGTTCTTCATCCCCCCCTCCCAACTTTTCCCGCGCAGAGGCAAGATGGTGCACATCCGGGTTCTTCACCTCCCCCTCCCAACTTTTCCCACGCGCGCGAAAATGCAGCCGGCGCCCAGGGAGGGTGCAGACCAACTG
>NC_045445.1:90354166-90382185 GCF_002776525.5 Piliocolobus tephrosceles
TTGCAGTTTTGCGCCTGACCTTTGCCTACTTGCTGGTTCTTTTGCTCACTCTGGTGGTCTTAGAAAAACAAGACACAAACTATTGAATCAAAAGTATCTTCTAACTCAATGAGATGAACCCACACATCACAAAGATGTTTCACATGTAGCTTGTTTCTATTTTTTATTTGAGGATAATCTGTTTTTGTCCATAGCCCACTATGGTTCCCAAATGTCCTTTCACAGATTCTAAAAAGAAAGGGTTCCCAACCTGGTAAATCAAAAGAAAAGTTTGACTCTGTGAGTTGAATCCACACATTAGCCCACAGTTTCACAGATAGGTACTGTTTAGTTTGTTTCTGGGGATTTTTGTTTATTTGTTTGTTTTTCATAGGCCTCAATGGATTCCCAAATGGCCCTTTGCAGATCCAAATAAAAAGAGTGTTTCCAACCTGTTGAATCAAAAGAAAGGCTAACTCTGTGAGATGAATCCACACATCACCAAGCACTTGCACAGATAACTTCTTTCAATTTTTTAACTGGATATAGTCAGTTTTTCCCACATAGGCCTCAGGGGTCACTGAAAAGCCCCTTCACAGGTTCTACAAAAAGAGTGTTTCCAAACTGATGTATCCAAAGATAGATTAAGCCTGTGAGATGAATCCATACATCACAAATGGTTACACAGATAAATTCTTTCAAGTTTTTAACTGGGGATATGCAATTTTTCCCATAGAAGCCTCAAGGGACTCCAAAAAGTCCCTTTGCAGATTCTCCAAAAAGAGTGTTTCCAACCTGATGAATCCAAAGGCAGGTTAACTCTGTGGGATGAATACACACATCACCAAACACTTTCACAGATAGCTTCTTTCTAGTTTTATCTGGCAATATTCTGATTATTCCTGATAGGTATCAATGGGCTCTTAAAAGTCCCTTCACACATTTTAAAAGAAGAGTGTTTTTAACCTTCTGAATAAAAAGAAAGGTTGAACTCTGTGAGATGAATCCACACATCACAAAGTAGTTTCACAGATAGCTTCTTTCTGGTTTTATAAGTGGATATTTGTTTATTTTTCCACAGGCCACCAAGAGCTCTTAAATGTCCTTTCACAGATTCTACAAAAAGTGTTTCCAACCTTCTGAATCAAAAAAAGTTTTAACTCTATGAGGTAAATCTACACATCACCAGGAAGTTTCACAGACAGCTTCTTTCCATATTTTATCTGGGGATATTCGGTTATCAACCACAGGCCTCAATGTGGTCCTGAAAGACCCTTTGTAGATTGTGTAAAAGGAGTGTTTGCAACCAGCTGAATCAATGGAAAGGCTTAACTCCATGAGATGAATCCACACATCAGAAAACAGACTCACAGATAACTTATTTCTAGCTTTTATCTGAACATTCAGTTTTTCCCAATAGGCCTCAATGGGCTCCCAAGCATCCCCATGCAGATTTTACAAGACGAGTGTTTCCAACCTGCTGAATCAAAACAAAGTTTTAATTCTGTGAGATGAATTCACACATCACAAGTGGTTCAATAGATAGCTTCTTTCTAGTGTTTATCTGGGGATATTTGGTTTTTCCCCATAGGCGTCAATGGGCTCAAAAATGTCCCTTTGCAGATTCTACAAAAAGAGTTTTTCCAACCACTGAATCAAAAGAAAGGCTTAATTCTGTGAGATTAGTCCACACATTGTGAAGCAATTTCATAGATAACTTCTTTCTAGCTTTTATCTGGGGATATTCTGTTTTTCTCCCTGGTCCTTTATGGGATCTCAAATGTCTTTTCACAGATTCTACAAAAAGCTGTCTAAGCAGCTGAATCAAAAGAAAGGTTTATCTCTGTAAGATGAAACTACATGTCAGCAATCAGTTTCACAGATATATTTTTCTAGTTTGAATCTATGGATATTCAGTTTTTATGCCCAGGGCACAAGGGCTCACAAATGTCTCTTCACAGATTCTACAGAAAGAATGTCTCCTATCTACTTAATCAAAGGAACTGTTTAAGTTTGTAAGATGAATCCACAAATCATCAAGCAGTTTCACAGATAGCTTTTTTCCAGGTTTTTATTTTTTCCTGTGGATATTTGCATTTTTCCCATAGACCTCAAGGGGCTCCCAAATTTCTTTTTGCAGATTCTGCAAAAAAAAAAGAGTGTTTCTAATCTGCTGAATCAATGACAAATTTAACCCTGTGAGATGAACACACATATCACAAAGCAGTTTCACAGATAACTTCTTTCTAGTTTTTATCTGACCATATTCGCTTTTTCCCTATAGGCCTCAAAGAGTTATCACATGTCCCTTTGCAGATTCTACAAAAAGAGTGTTTTCTATCTGCTGAATCAAAAAAAGTTTAACTCTGTGAGGTGAATCCACACATCACCAGCCATTTTCACACATAGATTTTTTCTACTTTTTATCTGGTGATATCCGTTTTTTTCCCATAGGCCTCAGGGGGCTCCCAAATGTCTCTTCACAGATTCTACAAAAAGACTGTTTCTAACCAGTTGAATCGAAAGAAAGATTTAACTGTGAGTTGAATCCAAAAATCAGCAAGAAGTTACACTAATAGCTTCTTTCAAGTTTTTAACTAGGGATATTCTTTTTTTCCCCTCAGAGGTCTCAAGGGACTTTGAAAAGACCCTCTGTAGATTCTACAAAAAGAGTGTTTCAAACCTGTTAAATTAAAAGAAACGTTTACCTCTATGGTGATGAATCCACACATCACGAGACAGTTTCACAGATATCCTCTTTCTAGCTTTTATCTGGGGATATTCGATTTTTCCCTATAGGCCTCAAAGGGCTCTCAAATGTCCTTTCACAGATTCTAAGAAAACAGTGTGTCCAACCTGGTGAATCAAAAGAGAGGTTTAACCCTGTCAGATGAATCCACACATGACAAAGCAGTTTCACAGATAGATTCTTTCTAGTTTTTATGTGGAGATATTTGTTTTTTTCCCATTGGCCGCAAACATCTGCCAAATGTCCCTTTGCAGATTCTATAAAGAGTGTTTCCAACCAATTGAATCAAACGAAAGGTGTCATTCTGTGAAATGAATTTTCACATCACAAAGCAGGTTAACAGACAGTTTATTTCTCATTTTCATCTGGGGACATTTGGTTTTTCCCTATAGGCTACATTGGGCTCCCTAATGTCCCTTTGTGGATTCTGCAAAGACTGTTTTCAACCTGCTGAGTCAAAAAAATGCTTTAACTCTATGAAATGAATTGACACATAACCAAGTAGCTTCACAGATAGCCTGTTTCCAGTTTATATCTGGGGATATTTGTTTTTTCCCCAATAGGACTCAATGGGTTCCAAAATATTTCTTCGCAGATTCTACAAAAAGAGGGTTTCCAACCCATGGAATATAAAGTAACTTTTAAGTATATGAGTTAAATCCACATATCACTAAGCAGTTTCTCAGATACCTTGTTTTTAGTTTTTATCTGAGGATACTCAATTTCTCCCAATAAACCTCAATGGGTTCCCAAATCTTCCTTTGCAAATACTACAGATATTTTCCAACCTGTTGAATCAAAAGAAAGGGTTAACCCTGTGAAGTGAATTCACACAACACCAAGCCGCTTCACAGATAGGTTTTTTTTTAGTTTGTATCTGGGGATTATCTGTTTTTCCTTTCTTTTTTTTTTTCTGTACGCCGCAATGGATTCCCACATATCCCTTTGCAGATTCTAAGAAAAAGAATGTTTCCAAACTATTAAATCAAAAGAAAGTGTTAAGAATGTGAGATGAATCCACACATCATCAGGCAGTTTTACAGATAGCTTCTTTCTAGTTTTTATCTGGGGGTATTTGTTTTTTCCTCATACATCTCAAAGGGCTCTCAAATAGCCCTTTGCAGATTCCACAAAAAGAGTGTTTCCAACTGGCTGAAACAATACAAAGGTTTAACTCTGTGAGATGAATGGATATACCACCAAGTGATTTCACAGATGGCTTCTTTATAGTTTTCATCTGGGGATATTTGGTTTTTCCTCATAAGCCTCAATGTGCTCCCAAATGTCACATGGCAGATTCTGCAAAAGGAGTACTTTTAACCTGCTGAATCAAAGGAAAGATTTATCTCTCTGAGATGAATTCAGACATCACAAAGCAGTTTCACAGATAGCTTCTGTCTAGTTTTAATCTGGGGATATTCGGTTTTTCTCTAAAGGCCACAATGGGCTCAAAAATGTCCCTTCACAGATTCTACAAAAATAATGCTTCCAACCTACTGAATCAAAATTAAAGTTTAACTCTGTGAGATGAATCTACCCATCACTAAGCAGTCTCACAGAAAGCTTCTTTCTAGTTTTAACTGGGGATATTCAGTTTATTCTAATAGGCCTAAATGGGCTCTCAAATGTTTTTTCACAGATTCTATGGAAAAAATTTTCCAACCTCCTGAATCAAAAGAGAGATTTACCTCTGTGAGATAAATCCGTACACCACAAAGCAGTTTCACAGATAGCTTATTTCTAGTTTTCATCTGGGGATTTTTGGATTTTTTCCCATAGGCCCCATTGGGCTCCCAAATGTGCCTTTGCAGATTCTATAAAAATACAGTTTCCAAGGAGCTGAATCAAACGAAAGGCTTCACTCTGTGAGATTAATTCACGTATCACAAAACAGTTTCACAGATACCTTCTTTGTAGTTTTATCTGTGGATATTTGTTTTTTCCCCGTAAGCATCACTGGGTTCCCAAGTATCCCTTTGCATATTCTACAAAAGGAGTGTTTCCAAACTGCTAAATCGAAAGAAAGGTTTAACTCTGTGGGATATATCCACACATCACCAAGCAGTTTCACAGATTGTTTCCTTCTAGTTTTTATCTGGGTATATTCAATTTTTCCTCCAGTCTCAATGGGCTCCCAAGTGTCCCTTTGCAGATTCTACAAAAAGAATTTTCTAGCCAGCTGAAACAAAAGAAATATTTAACTCTGTGAGATGAATGCACACATCATCAAGCAGTTTCACAGATAGCTTCTTTCTAGTTTTTTTCTGGGGATATTCATTTTTTTCTACATAGGCCACAATGGGCTCCAAAATGTCCTTTTGCAGATTCTACAAAAATAATGTTTCCAACCTGCTGAATCAAAAGAAAGGCTTAACTCTGTGAGATGAATTGACATATCACCAAGTAGTTTCACAGATATATTTTTTCTGGTTTTTATCTGGGGATATTGTTTTTTTTCCCCATAGTCCACAATGGGTTCCCAATTGTCCCTTCACAGAGTCTACAGAAATAGTAACTCCAATCTGTGGAACCAAAGGAAAGGTTTAACTCTGTGGTATGATCCTCACATCACCAAGGAGTTTTGCAGATAGCTTCTTTCTAGTTTTTATCTAGAGAGATTCACTTTTTCCTCATAGACTTCAATGGGCTCTGAAATCTCCATTTTCAGATTCTACAAACAAAGTGTTTTCAACCTGCTGAATCAAAAGTAATGTTGAATTCTTTGAGATGAATCCACGCATCACCAAAGAGTTTCACAGTTAGCTTCTCTCTATTTTTTATCTGGTGATATTTGGATTTTTCCCCTAGGCCTTGATGTGCTTCCAAATGTTTCTTCAAATATTCTACACAAAGAGTGTCTTCCACCTTCTGAATCAAAATAAAAGTTTAACTCTATGAGATGAATCCGCACATCCCCAATCAGTTTCACCAACAACTATTTTCTAGTCTTGATCTGGAAATATTTGGTTTGACTCCATAGGCCTCAATGGGCTCCCAAATATCCCTATGTGAATTCTACAAAAAGAGTGTTTCCAACATGCTGAATCAAAACCAAGTTTTACCTCTGTTAGATGAATCCATATATCACCAAGCAGTTTCACAGATTGCTTCTTTCCAGCTTTTATCTAAAGATATTTGTTCTTTTTTTCCTATAAGTCTCAATGGGATCTGAAATGTCTTTTCACAGATGCTACAAAACGAGTGCTTCAAACCTGCTAAATCAAAAGAAAGGTTTGACTCTGTGAGATGAATCCACATATCACAAAGCAATTTCACAGGCAGCTTCTTTCTAGTTTTTATCTGGGGATATTTGATTTTTCTCCATAGGCCACAATTGCTCCAAAATGTCTTTTCACAGATTGTAGAAAAAGAGTTTTTTCCAACGTGCTGAATCAAAAGAAAGATGTTATTCTGTGCGATGCATCCACATGTCACAAAATATTTTCACAGATACCTTCTTTCTAGTATTTATCTGAAGATATTCGTTTTTTTTCATAGGCCTCAAAGGGCTCCCAAATGTCCCTTCACAGATTCTACAAAATGAGTGCTTCCAACCTGCTGTATCAAAAGAAAGTTTTAACTCTGTGGATGAATCCAAACATCTCCAAGCCATTTCACAGATAGTTTTATTCTAGTTTTATCTGGGAATATCCAGTGTTTTCCCATAATCCTCATTGGCTCTGAAATGTCTTTTTGCAGATTCTACAAAAATATTGTTTCCAATCTGCTGAACTAAAAGAAAGGTGATACTCTGAGAGATTAATAAACACATCACAAAGATTTCAGATTGCTCCTTTGTAGGTTTTATAAGGGAATATTAGTTTTCTTCCTCATAGGGCTCAACGGGCTCCCACATGTCCCTTTGCAGATTCTTCAAAAAGAATGTTTCCAACCTGCTAATCAAAAGAAAGGTTTAACTCTGTGGCATAAATCCACACATCACCAAGGAGTTTAGCAGATAGGTTTTTGTCGTTTTTATCTGAGGACATTCATTGTTTTTTCCATAGGCCTAAATGGGTTCCCAAATTTCCTTTTTGCAGATTCTACAAAAAGATTGTTTGCAAATTGCTGAATCATAAGAAAGGTTTAACTATGGGAGATAAGTCCACACATCACCAAACAGTTTCACAGATTGCTTCTTTCTTGCTTTAATCTGAGGATATTTGGATATATCCCATAAGCCTCAATGGCCTCCCAAATATCCCTTGGCAAATTCTACAATAAAAGTGTTTCCAACTCTGCTGAATCAAAACAAAGTTTTATCTCTGTGAGATAAATTCCCTCATTACAAAGCAGTTTCACAGGTAGGTCCTTCCTAATTTTTATCTTGAGATATTCGGTTTAACTCTGTGTGATTAATTTACACAAAACAAAGCAGTTTCACAAATATCTTCTTTCTAGTTTTTATTTGGGGAAATTTGGGTTTTCCCCATAGGCCAAAATGGGCTCTCAAATGTCCTATTGTAGATTGTACGAAAAGAGTGTTTCCAACCAACTGAATCAAACAAAACGCCTCAGTCTGTGAGATGATTCCCCCCATCACAAGCAGTTTCATAGATCGCTTCTTTCTAGTTTTTATGTGGGGATGTTAGGCTTTTTTACATAGGCCACAACGAAGTCTCAAATGACTTTTGCAGATTCTGCAAAAAGAGTGTTTCCAACCTGCTGAATCAAAATAATATTTTAACTCTGTGAGATGAATCCACACATCACCAAGCAGTTTCACAGATAACTTATTTCTGGTTTTTATTTGGGGATATTTCATTTATCCCATTGGCCTCAATGTGCTGCCAAATGTTCCTTGGCAGAGTCTGCAAGAAGAGTGTTTTTAACCTGCTGTATCAAAGAAGGGTTTACCTTTGTGAGATCAATCCACATATCACAAAGCAGTTTCACAGATAGCTGCTTGTAGATTCTCTCTGGAAATATTCAGTTTTTCCCCATAGGCCTCAAAGGTTTCCCAAATGTCCCTTCACAGATTCTGCAAAAAGTGTTTCTGCCCTGCTGAATCAAAAGAAAGGTTTAACTGTGTGATGAATCCACACTACACAAAGCAGTCTCACATTTCCCTTCTTACTATTTTTTATCTGGGAATATTCCATTTTTTTCCACATGGGCCTGTAAAGGCACTCAAATGTCCCTTCACAGATTCTAAAAAAAAGGGTTTTCAACCTGCAGAATCAAAAAAGAGGTTTAACTCTATCTGATGAATCCACACATCACAAAGCAGTTTCACAGATAGCTTATATCTAGTTTTTATGTAAGGATATTCTGTGTTTCCTCATTGACCCCAAAGGGCTTCCAAATATCCCTTTGCAGATTCCACAAAAATAATACTTCTAACCTGCTGACACAATAAAATGTTTTAACATAATGAGATGAATCCATGCAACACAAGGCAGTTTCACAGATAGATTTTTTCTAGTTTTTATTTGGGTATATTCGGTTGTTCCCCATATGCCTCAATGTGCTCACAAATGTCACTTGCCAGATTCTGCAAAGGTGTGCTTTTAACCTGATGAATCAAAAGACAGGTTTACCTCTGTGAGATGAATTCACACATCACAAAGCAGTTTCACAGACAGCTTCTTCCTAGTTTTTATCTGGGGATATTCTGTTTTTCCCCATAAGCCTCAGTGTGATCCCAAATGTATCTTTGTGGATTCTACAAAAAGAGTGTTTGCAACCTGTGGAATGAGAAGAAATCATTAACTGTATCACATAAATCAAAACATAACCAGGGAGTTTCACAGATAGCTTCTTTCTAGTTTTTATCTGGGGATATTCACTTTTTCCCATAGTCCTTGAAAGGCTCTCAAATATCCCTTTGCAAATTCTACAGAAAGAGTGTTTTCAACCTGCTGAATCAAAAGAAAGGTTTAACTTTGTGAGATGAATATCCACATCACGAGTCAATTTCGCAGATAGTATTCTCTGAGTTTTATATGGGTATGTTTGCTTTTTCTTCATAGACCTCAAAGGGATCTCAAATCTCCCTTTGCAGATTCTGCAAAAAGAGTGTTTCCAACCAGATGAACCAAAAGCAAGTTTAGCTCTGTGAGATGAATCTACACATCACCAAGCATTTTCACAGATAAATTATTTTTAGTTTTTATCTGGGAATATTCAGTTTTTCCTCATAGGCATCAATGGGCTTTTAAATGTCCCTTCACAGATTCTACAAAAAGAGTGGTTCCAACTTGCTGAATCAAAAGAACGTTTAACTCTGTTGGAGGTATCCACATATCTCAAGGCAGGTTTACAGGTTGCTTCTTTTTAGTTTTTATCTGGAAATATTCAGTTTTTTGAAATAGGTTTTAATGGGCTCCCAAATGACCCTTTGCAAATTCTACAAAAAGAGTGTTTCCAACCTGCTGAATCAAAAGAAAGATACATCTCTGTTAGATGAATCTACACATCACTGAGCAGTTTCACAGATAGCTTCTTTCTAGTTTTTATCTGGGAATACACGATTTTCCATCATAAGTCTCAAGGGGCTATCAAATGTCCCTTCACAGATTCTGAAAAATGATTGTTTCCTACCTGATAATTCAAAAGAAAGTTTTAACTCAGTGAGATGAATTCCCACATCAAAAAGAAGTTCCACAGATAGCTTCTTTTTAGTTTGTATCTGGTTATTTTTGGTTTACTCCCTTGGGCCCTAATGGACTCCCAAATGTCCCTTTGCAGAGTATACAAAAAGAGTGTTTCCAAACTGTTGAATTAAAAGAAAAGTTTACCTCTATGAGATCAATCCACACATCACCAGGCAGTATCACAGATATCTTCTTCCTTGTTTTTGTCTGGGGATATTCAGTTTTTCCCCACAGGCCTCAATGATTTCTCAAATGTCACTTCGCAGAATCTACAAAAAGAAGGTTTCCAACCTGAAGAATGAAAGGAAAGTTTTAATTTTGTGAGGTGAATCCACACTTCACCAAGGAGTTTCTCAGATAATTTCTTTCTAGTATTTATCTGGGAATATTCGGTTTTTCCCCACAGCCCTCACCGGCACCCAAATGTCCCTTCACAGAGTCTCAAAAAGATTGTTTCCAACCTTGTGAATCATCAGAAAAATTTAACTTTGTGAAATAAATCTACACATCACAAAGCAGCTTCACAGAGAGCTTCTTTCTAGTTTTTATTTGGGGATATTCAGTTTTTTTAAAACAGGCCTAAATAGGATCTCAATATCCCTTGGCAGATCCTACAAAAAGAATGTTTCCAACATGATGAATAAAAAGAAAACTTTAACTCTGGGTAGTGAATACACACATCACAAAGCAGTTTCACACATAGCTTCTTTCTAGTTTTTATCTGATGATATTCTGTTTTCCCAATAAAACTCAAAGGGCTCTCAAGTGTCTTTTTGCAGATTCTACAAAAAGTGTGTTTCCAAGCTGATGAATCTAAAGAAAGGTTTAACTCTGTGACATGAGTCCAAACATCACCAAGAATTTTCATCTCTTGATTGTTTCTATTTTTTATCTGAGGATATTCTGTTTCTTCTTACAGGTCCCTGTGAGCTTCCAAATGTTTCTTCACAGATTCTACAAAAAGAGTGTTTCCAATGGGTTGAATCAAAAGAAAGGTTTGACTCCATCTGATGAATCCACCCATCACCAAGCAGTTTCACAGATAACTTCTTTCTGGTTTTCATCTGGGGATTTTCAGTTTTTCCCCACAGGCCTCAATGGGCTCCCTAATGTCCCTTTGGAAAATCTACAAAAAGATGTTTTCCAATCATCTGAATGCAAAGAAAGTTTAACTTTGTGAGATTAATCCACACATCACCAAGCAGTTTCTCCAGTAACTTCTTTCCACTTCTCTTGTAGGGGTATTTTTATTTTTTCTCCACAGGCCTCAACAAGCTCCCAAATGTCCCTTTGCAGATTCTACAAAAAGAGTGTTTCCAATCTGCTGAATCAAAAGAAAGGTTTGACTTTGTGGGATGAATCCACACATTGCAAAGCAGTTTCACAGCTAGCTTCTTTCTTGTTTTTATCTGGAAATATTCCATTTTTTTCCTGTAGGTCTCAATGGGCTACAAAATGACCCTTCACAGATTCTACAAAAACAGTGTTTCCAACCTGCTGAATCCCGAGAAACGTTTAAACCTGTAATGTGAATCCACCCATTATAACACAGTTTTACAGATTGCTTCTTTGTAGTGTTTATCTGGGGATATTCATTTTTTCCCCGTAGGCCTCAAAGGGGTCCCAAATGTCCCTTTGTAGATTCTATAGAAAAAGTGTTTCCAACCTACTGAATGAAAAGAAAGTTTTGATTCTGTGAGATGAATCCACACACCACAAACCGTTTGGTAGATAGCTTCTTTCTAGTGTTTATTAAGGGATATTTGGTTTTTCCCCATAGACCTCAATGGGCTCAAGAATATCCCTTTGCAGATTCTCCAAAAACAGTTTTTCCAACCACTGAATCAAAAGAAAGGTGTAACTCTTTGAAATTAGTCCACACATTATGAAGAAGTTTCATAGATAGCTTCTTTCCAGTTTTTATCTGGGGATATTTCGTTTTTCTCCCTGGGCCTTTATGGGCTCCCAAATGTCTTTTCACAGATTCTACACAAAGGTGTTTCCAAGCAGCTGAATCAAAAGAAAGGTTTACGTCTGTGTGTTGAAACTACTCAACAACAAGCAGTTTCAAATAATTTTTTCTGGTTTAAATCTGGGGATATTCAGTTTTTAAGCCCAGGACTCAAGGACTCGCAGATGTCCCTTTGTAGGTTCTCCAAAAGAGTGTCTCCAATCTACTGAATCTAAGGAAGGATTTAAGTTTGTGAGATGAATCCAGAAATCACATATAGCTTTTTTTCCAGATTTTCTTCTGTGGATATTTGCATTTTTCCCATAGACCTCAAGGGGCTCCCAAATATATTTTTGCAGATTTTACAAAAAGAGTGTTTCCAACCTGCTGAATCAAAGACAAATTTTACTCTGTGAGATGAACATAAATATCACAAAACAATTTAACAGACAGCTTCTTTCTAGTGTTCTTCTGGGATATTTTTTTACCCTATAGGACTTAATGGGCTCTCAAATGCCCCTTCATAAATTCTAAAAAAAATAAAAATAAAAAGGTGCTTTCAACCTGTTGAATCAAAAGGGAGGTTTAGCTCTGTCAGATGAAACTACACATGATAAAGCAGTTTCCCAGGCAGCTTCTTTCTAGTTTTTATGTGGGGATATACTTTTTTCCCATTTGCCGCAAAGATCTGCCAAATGTCCCTTTGCAGATTCTACAAAAAGAATGTTTCCAACCAGTTGAATAAAATGAAAGGCATCACTCTGTGAAATGAATTTTCACTTCACAAAGTAGTTTAACAGATAACATCTTTCTCGTTTTCATCTTGGGATATTTGGTTTTTCATTATAGGCTACTATGGGCTACCTGATGTACCTTTGCATATTCTACAAAAAGATTGTTTCCAACCTGCTAAGTCAAAAACAAATGTTTTAACTCTGTGAAATGAATCCACACATCACCAAGCAGCTTCACAGATGGCTTGTTTATATTTTATATCTGGGGATATTTGGTTTTTCCCCAATAGGCCTAAATGGGATCCCAAATATTTCTTTGCAGATACTACAGAAAGAGTGTTTCCAACCCACTGAATCAGAAGTAACTTTTAACTTTGTGAGATAAATACACACATCACAAAGCAGTTTCTCAGATAGCTTGTTTCTAGTTTTTATCTTGGGATACTTTGTTTTTCCCAATAGACTTTAATGGGCTCCCAGCTGTTCTTTTCCAGATAGTAGAAAGGATATTTTCCAACCTGTTGAATCAAAAGAAAGAGTTAACTCTGTGACGTGAATCCACACATCACCAAGAAGTTTCACAGATAGCTTTTTTCACTTTCAGATGAATCCACATATCATAAATAAGTTTCACAGAGAGTTTCTTTCTAGTTTTTATCTGGGGAAATTTGGTTTTTCCTTATAAGGCTCAATGGGCTCCCAAATGTCCCTTTGCAGTTTTACAAAAAGAGTGTTTCCAACACGGTGAATCAAAAGAAAGGTTTAACTCTGTGAGATAAATCCACACATCACAAAGCAGTTTCACAGATAGCTTCTTTTTATTTTTTATCTGGGGATATTTGGATTTTCCTCATAGGCCTCTCTGGGCTCCCAGGTGTTCCTACATAGATTCTACAAGAAGAGTGTTTTCCAACTGCTGAATCAAAAGAAAGGTTTAATTCTCTGAGATGAATCCACACAGCACAAAGCAGTTTCACAGATAGCTTCTTTCTGGTTTTCATATATGGGTATTTTGTTTTATTTTGTAGGACTCAATGGGATCTCAAATGTCCCTGTGCAGATTCTATGAAAAGAGTGCTTCCAACCTGCTGAATCAAAATGGTGTTTGACTCTGTGTGATGAATACACGCATCACAAAGCAGTTTCATAGATAGATTATCTTTAGTTTTTATCTAAGGATTTTGGTTTCTTCCCATGCACCCATAAGTGCTCCCAAATGTCCTGTTGCAGCTTCTACAAAAAGAATGTTCCCAACCAGTTGAACCAAAGGATAAGTTTAACTCTGTTAGATGAATTTGCACATTACAAAGAAGTTTCACAGATACCTTCTTTAAAGTTTTCACCTTAGGATATTGGCTTTCTCTTCGTAGGCCTCAGTGGGATTTCCCATGCCCATTTGCAGATTCTAAAAAGAGACAGTCTCCAACTTGTTGATTCAAAATAAACGTTTTAGTCTGTGAGATGAATCCACACATCACCAAGCAGTTTCATGGATAACTTCTTTCTAGTTTTTATCTGGGGATATTTTGTTTTTCCCTTTAGAGCTCAAGGTCTCCCAAATGTCCCTTTCCAGATTCTACAAAAAGAGTGTTTCCGTCCTGCTGAATCAAAAGAGAGTTTTAACTCTGTGAGATAAATCCACACATCAAAAAGCAGTTTCACAGATAGCTTCTTTCTACTTTTTATCAGGGGATATTCTGTTATAGGCCTCGGTGGGCTCTGAAATGTCCCTTCATAGATTCCACAAAAAGAATGTTTCCAACCTGCTGAATCAAAAACATGTTTTAACTCTGTGAGATGAATCCACCCAAATCAAAGTAGTTTCACAGATAGCTTCTTTCCAGTTTTTATTTGGAGATATTTGGTTTTTCCCCATAGGCCCAAATGAGGTCCCAAATGTCCCATCACAGATTCTATGAAAACAGTATTTCCAAACTCCTAAATCTAAGGAAATATTTAACTCTGTGAGATGAATCCACAAGTCACAAAATAGTTTCATAGATATTTTCTTTCTAGTTTTTATCTGGGGATATTCAGTTTTTCCATATAGGCCTCAATTTAGCCCCAAATGTCTCTCAATGTGATCCCAAATATTCCTTCACTGATTCTACAAATAGAGTGTTTCCAAAAAGCTGAATCAATAGAATTTATTAACTCTGTGAGATGAATCCACACATCACAAAGCAGTCTCAAAGATGGCTTTTTTCTGGTTTTTATCTGGGTATATTCTGTTTTTTCTTATAAGCCTCAATGGACTCTCAAATGTCACTTCACAGATTCCACAAATGTAGTGTTTCCAAACTGCTGAATCAAAGAAATGTTTACTTCTCTGAGTTGAAGCCACACAACACAAAGCAGTTTCACAGAATGGACAAAAACAATGTTTCCAAACTGCTGAAACAGAAGAAAGGTTTAACACTGTGAAATGAATGCACACATTACAAAGAAGTTTCACAGGAAGTTTCCTTCCAGTTTTCATCTGATGATAGTTAGTTTTTCACCATATGCCTCAGTGTGCTCCAAAATATCACTTCACA
Organism: Piliocolobus tephrosceles; assembly: GCF_002776525.5. NCBI lineage: Eukaryota > Metazoa > Chordata > Mammalia > Primates > Cercopithecidae > Piliocolobus > Piliocolobus tephrosceles. Next base: position 90,368,713 of record NC_045445.1, read on the forward strand.
GATTCTAAAAAAACTGTATTTTCAAGCTGCTGATTGAAAAGAAAGCTTTCGGTTTTTGAAATGAATGCACACATCACAAAATGGTTTTCTTCTAGTTTTTATCATGGGGTATTCAATTTTTTGCTTCCTTCTAGGTTTTATCATGGGGTATTCAATTTTTTGCTATAGGTCTCAATGGGCTTCCAAATGTCCATTTGCAGAATGAACAAAAACAGTGTTTCCAACCTGTTGAATCAAAAGAAAGGTGTAACTCTGTGAGATCAATGCACACATTACAAAGCAGTTTCTCAGAAACATTCTCTTAATTTTTATTTGAAGATATTTTCTTTTTCACCAGAGCCTCAATACACTCCCAAATAACTCTTCACAGATTCTACAAAAAGAGTGTTTCCAAACTGCTGAATGAAAAGAATGTTTTAAGTCTGTGAGATGAATGCACACTACACAAAGCAGTTTCTAAGAAAGCTTCCTGCTAGTTTTTATCCTGGTATAATCACTTTTTCGCCATTGGCCTCAATGAGCTCCCAAATGTAAATTGGCAGAATGGTCATAAACGGTGCTTCCAAACTGCTGAATCAAAATAAAGTTTTAACTCTGTGAGATGAATGCCCACATCACAAAGAAGTTTCTCAGATAGCTTCTATTTCTAGTTTTTATCTGAACATATTTTCTTTTTCACCATAGCTCTAATGTGCTCCCAAATACTCCTTTGCAGATTCTACCAAAACAGTGTTTCCAAACGGCTGAAAGAAATGAAAGGTTTAACTCTGTGAAATGAATGCACTCATCAAAAAGAGGTTTCTCAGATAGGATCCTTCCAGTTTTTATACTGGTATTTTCACTTTTTTACCTTTGGCCTCAATGAGCTCTGAAATGTCTTTTTACAGAATGGAAAAAAAAAGTGTTTCCATTCTGCTAAATCAGAAGAAAAGTTTAACTCTATGAGATGAACACACACATCAACAAGCAGTTTCTCAGAAGATATCTTTCTAGTTATCATCTGACGATATTTTCTTTTTTACCATAGGCCTCAATGCACTCCCAAATATCCCTTCACTGATTCTAGAAAAACTGTTTTTTCAAACCTCTGAAGGAAAAGAAAGGTTAAGGTTTTCGAGACAAATGCCTACATCATAAACAATTTCTCAGAAAGCTACTTTCTAATTTTTATGTAAAATGTTGTCATTTACAGCATGCACCCCAATGTGCTCCAAAATGTCCCTTCCAGGATTCTACATAAACAGTATTTCCAAACTACTGAATGAAAGAAAGGTTCAACTCTGCCAGATGAATGCACACATCACAAAGTGGTTTCTCAGATAGCTTCCTTCTAGTTTTTATAGTGAGGTATTCGATTGTTTGCCATTGTCCTCAATTAGCTCCCAAATGTCCAATTGCAAAATGGACAAAAACAGTGTTGCCAAACTGCTGAATCAAAAGAAGTGTTTAATTCTGTGAGATGAATGCACACATCACAAAATATTTTCTCAGAAATTTTCCTTCTAGTTTTTATCTGAAGTTATTTTCCTTTTCACAATAGGACTCAATGTGATCTCATATATCCATTTACAGGTTGTACAAAAACTGTGTTTGCAATCTACTGAATGAAAAGAAAAGTTTAACTCTGTCAGAGGAATGCACAAATCACAAAGAGGTTTCTCAGATAGCTTCATTCTAGTTTTTATCCTGGCATATTTGCTTTTTTGCCTTTGGTCTCAATGAGCTCCCAAAATTCCATTTGCAGAATGACAAAAGCAGTGTTTCCAAACTGCTGATTCAGAAGAAAGGCTTAACTCTGTGAGATGAATGCACACAACAGAAGGCAGTTTCTCAGAAAGCTTCTTTCTATTTTTTATCTGAAGATATTTTCTTTTTCACCATAGGCCTCAATATGCTCCCAAATATCTGTTTGCAGATTCTACAAAAGCACTGTTTCCAAACTGTTAAATGAAAGGAAAGGTTTAACTCTGAGACATGAATGCATACATCACAAGGTGGTTTCACAGATAGCTTTCTTGCAGTTTTTATCATAAGATAATTGATTTTTCGCATTTATCTTCAATGAGTCTGAAAATGTCCATTTGCAGAACAGACAAAAGCAGTGTTTCCAACAGCTGAATATAAAGAAAGGTTTAACTCTGTGAGATGAATGTGCATATCACAAAGCAGTTTCTCAGAAAGCTTCTTTCTAGTTTTCATCTGAAGATATTTTCTTTTTCAGCATAGGCCTCAATGTGCTCCCAAATATCCATTTCCAGATTCTACAAAAACAGTGTTTTCAAACTGCTGAAAGAATAGAAAGGTTTAAATTTTCGGGATGAATTCACACATCCCAAAGTGGATTCTTAGATAGCTTCCTTCTAGTTTTTATCCTGGGAAATTCCATTTTTCGTAATTGGCCTCAATGAGCTCCTACAAAAATAGTGTTTCCAAACATCTGAATCAAAAGAAATGTTTATTGGGATGAATGGGCACATCACAAAGGAGTTTATCAGAAAGTTTCTTTCTAGTTTATATCTGAAGATTTATCCTTTTTCACCATAGGCCTCAATTCACTGCCAAATATCCTTGCGCAGACTCTACAAAAACACTGTTTCCAAACCTCTGAATGTAAAGAAAGGTTTAATGCTGTGAGATGAATGCACACATCTCAAAGAGGTTTCTCAGATAGCTTCCCTCTAGTTTTTATCCTGGTATATTCCTTTTTTTCTCCTTTAGCCTCAATGAGTTCCCAGAAGTCCATTTGCAGAATGCGCAAAACCAATGTTTCCAATCTGCTGATTCCAAAGAAATGTTTAACGCTGTGGGATTAATGCACACATTACAAAGCAGCTTGTCACAAAGCTTCTTTCTAGCTTTTATCTGAAGTTATTTTCTTTTTCACCGTAGGCCTCAATGCCCTCCTAAATATCCCTTCTTTGCAGATACTACAAAAATAGTGTTTCCAAACTGTTGAATGAAAGGAAAGGTTTAACTTGGATACATGAATGTACACATCACAAAGCAGTTTTGCGGATAGCTTTTTTGTAGATTTTATCATGAGATATTCGAGTTTTTGCCATTGGTATCAATGAGCTCCAAAATGTCCATTCACAGAATAGACAAAAACAGTGTTTCCAAACAGCTGAATAAGAAGAAAGGTTTAACTCTGTGAGATGAATGTGCACATCACAAAGAAGTTTCTCAGAAAGATTCTTTCTACTTTTTATCTGAAGATACTTTCTTTTTTACCATAGGCTGAAGGGGTGGCCTGCCTCTACACACCTGTGAGTGTTTCTCGTTAGGTGGAACGAGAGACTTGAGAAAAGAAATGAGACACAGAGACAAAGTATAGAGAAAGAAAAAGTGGGCCCAGGGAACAGGCACTTAGCATACAGAGGACCCACGCCAGCACCGGTCTCTGAGTTCCCTCAGTATTTATTAATCATTATCTTTACCATCTTAGAAAAAGAGAAGTGACAGGATAATAGGATTATCATAGGGAGAAGGTCAGCAGTAAGACATATGAATAAAGATCTCTGTGACATAAGTTTAAGGAAAAGTGCTGTGCCTTGATATGCATATGTAAACATCTCCATAAACCATTTTAGTGCATAAAGAGCAGCATTGCCCTAGCAAGTCCCACCTTTCACCCTAAGGTGGTTTTCTCCTTTCTCAGTAAACAGAACATACAATTGGGTTTTACACCGAGATGTTCCATTGCCCAGGGACGAGAAGGAGACAGATGCTTTTCTCTATCTCAACTGCCAAGAGGCTGTCTTTCCTCTTATACTAGTCCTCCTCAGCACAGACCCTTCATGGGTGTCAGGCTGGGGGACGATCAGGTCTTTCCCTTCCTACGAGGCCATATTTCAGACTATCACATGGGGAGAAACTTTGGACAATACCTAGCTTTCCTAGGCAGAGGTCCCTGCGACCTTTGGAAGTGTACATGTCCCTGGGTACTTGAGATTAAGAGAATGGTGATGACTTTTGACCAGCACACTGCCTTCAGGCACTTGTTTAACAAAACACACCCTGCACAGCCCAAACTCCTTTAAACCTTGAGTCACCACAGCACATGTCTCTTGCAAGAACAAGGTTGGAGGTAGGGACACAGATTAACAGCATCTCAAATACAGTACAAAATGGAATCTCTTGTGTCTACTTCTTTCTATATAGACACAGTAACAGTCTGATCTCTCTTTCTTTTCCCCAAAATAGGCCTCAATGCCCTCCCAAATATTCCTTAGCAGATACTAAAAACACAGGATTTCGAAACTGCTGAATGGAAAGTAAAGTTTAACTCTGTGAGATGAATGCACACATCACAAAGAGGTTTCTCAGATAGCTTCTTTCTAGTTTTTATCCTGGGATATTCGCTTTTTCACCATTGGTCTCAATGAGCTGCCAAATGTAAACTGACAGTGTGGACAAAAACAGTGTTTCCAAACTGCAGAATCAAAAGAAAGGCTTAACTCTGTGAGATGAATGCACACATCACAAAGCAGTTTCTCAGAAGTCTTCTCTCTAGACTTTATCAGAAGACATTTTGTTTTTCACCATAGACCACAATGCTCTCTCAAATATCCGTTCACAGATACTACAAAAACAGTGTTTCAAAACTGCTGAATTAAAAGAAAGGTGTAACTCTGTGAGACAAATGCACACAGCACAAAGCAGTTTCTCAGATAGCTTACTTCTAGATTTTATCCTGGGATATTCCATTTTTTGCCATTGGCATCAAAGAGCTCCCAAATGTCAATTTGAAAAATGCACCAAAAGAGTGTTTCCAAAGTGCTGAAGGAAAAGAAAGATTTACCTCTGTGAGATGAATGCACACATCACAAAGCAGTTTCTCAGAAGTCTTCTCTTTAGACTTTATCAGAAGACATTTTGTTTATCATCATACACCACAATGCTCTCTCAAATATCTGTTCACAGATACTACAAAAACAGTGCATCAAAACTGCTGAAAGAAAAGAAAGGTTTAACACTGCCAGACGAGTGCACACATCACAAAACGGTTTCACAGATAACTTCCATCTAGTTTTTATCTGGGGATATTCGTTTTTTCCACATAAGCCACAATGGACTGCCAAATGTCCCTTCGCAGATTCTACAAAAAGAGTGTTTCCAAACTGCTGAATCAAAGGAAAGGGTTAACTCTGTGAGATGAATCGATATTTTACCAAGCAGTTTCACAGATAGATACTTTCTAGTTTTTATCTAGGCCTATCATTTTTTTCCCCATAGGCCACAATGGGCTCCCAATTGTCCCTTCACAGATTCTACAAAAAAGTAACTCCGACCTGTTGAATCAAAAGAAAGTTTTAATTCTGTGAGATGATCCTCACATCACCAAGCAGTTTCACAGATAACTTCTTTCTAGTTTTTATCTAGAGAGATTCCATTTTTCTTCATAGACTTCAATGGGCTTTGAAATCTCCATTTGCAGATTCTACAAACAAAGTGTTTTCAACCTACTGAATCAAAAGAAAGCTTTGAATTCTGTGAGATGAATTCACACGTCACAAAGCAAAATTGCTTTGTGAAACTACAGATCGATTCTTGCTAGTTTTTGTCTGAGGATGTTCCATTTTTTTTCATAAGCTTCACTGGGCTCCCAAATGTCCCTTCACACATTCTACAAAAAGAGGGTGTCCAATCTGCTGAATCAAAAGAAAGTTGTAACTCTGCAAGATGAATCCCCACATCAGCAAACTGTTTCACATTTAGTTTCTCTGTAGTTTTCATCTGGTGATATTCAGATATTTCCCCTAGGCCTCGGGCTCCCAAATGTTCCTTCAAATATTATACAAAAAGAGTGTCTTCCACCTGCTGAATCAAAAGAAAAGTTTAACTCTATGAGATGAATCCAAACATCCCCAAGCCTCTTCACAAATACCTTCTTTCTAGTTTTTATCTGGAAATAGTTGGTTTCACTACATAGGTCTCAATGGGCTCACTAATATCCCTTGTAGATTCTTCAAAAAGAGTGTTTCCAACATGTTGAATCAAAACAAAATTTTACCTATGTTAGGTGAATCCACAAAACACCAAACTGTTTCACAGATTGTTTCTTTCGAGCTCTTATCTAAAGATATTTGAGTTTTTTTTCCATAAGCCTCAAGGGGATCTGAAACATATTTTCACAGATTCTACAAAAAGCATGTTTCAAACCTGCTAAATCAAAAGAAAGGTGTTTCTCTGTGAGATGAAACCACACATCACAAAGCACTTTCACAGATACCTGGTTTCCAGTTTTTATCTGGGGATTTTTGGTTTTTCTTCCTAGGCCACAATGGACTTCTAAATGTCCATTCACAGGCACTACAAAAAAAGTGTTTCCAACCTGCTGAATCACAAGAAAGTTTTAACTCTGTGAGGTGAATCCACATATTACCAAGCCGTTCCACAGATTGCTTCATCCTAGCTTTTATACAGATATATTTGTTTTTTTCCCATAAGCCTCAATGCCTCCAAAATGTCTTTTTGCAGATTCTACAAAAAAAGGTTTTCAAACCTGCTAAATCAAAAAAAAAAAAAAAAAGTGTTTCTCTGTGCGATGAATCCACACTTCACAAAACAATTTCATAGGTAGCTTCTTTCTAGTTTTTATCTGGGGATATTTCGTTTTTCTCCATATGCCACAGTCGTTCCAAAATGCCTTTTTGCAGCTTCTAGAAATGGAGTGTTTCCAACCTTCTGGATGGAAAGAAAGGTGTTACTCTGTGAGATGAATCCGCACATCACAAAGCAGTTTCACAGATACCTTCTTTCTAGTATTTATCTGAAGATATTTGGGATTTTTTTATATGCCTCAAAGGGCTCCCAAATGTCCCTTCACAGATTCTACAAAATGAGTGTTCCCAGTCTGCTGTATCAAAAGAAAATTTTAACTCTGTAGATGAATGCAAACATCTCCAAGCAGTTTCACAGATAGTTTCATTCTAGTTTTATCTGGTAATATTTGGTTTTTCCCCTTATTCCTCAAGGGACTTTCAAATGTCCCTTCATAGATTCAGCAAAAAGAGTTTCTCCAAGATATTGAATTGAAAGAAAGGTTTAAATCAGTGAGAGGAATCAACACATCACCAAGCAGTTTCACAGATAGTTTCTTTCTAGTTTTTACATGGGGATATTCAATTTTTCCTCGTAGACCTCAATGCGCTTCCAAATGTCCCTTTGCAGATTCTACAAAAATGGTGTTTGCAACCTGATGAATCAGTAGAAAGATGTAACTTTGTGAGAAGAATCTACACATCACAAAGCACTTTCACAGATAGCTGCTTTCTAGTGTTTAATCTGGGGATTTTTGGTTTTTCTTCCTAGGCCACAATGAACTTCTAAATGTCCCTTTGCAGACACTACAAAAAGAGTGCTTCCAACCTGCTGAATCACAAGAAAGTTTTAACTCTGTGAGATGAATCAACATATTACCAAGCCATTCCACAGATTGCTCCATTCTAGTTTTTATCTGGATATATTCGTTTTTTTCCCATAAGCCTCTATGGGTCCAAAATGTCTTTTCACAGATTTTACAAAAAGAGTGTTTCCAATCTGCTGAACCAAGAGAAACCTGTTACTCTGTGAGATGAATCCACACATCACAAAGCAGATTCACAGATATCTTCTTACTAGTTTGTATCTGTGGATATTGTGTTTCCCTTAAGCCTCAATGGGTTCCCAAATGTCCCTTCACAGATACTACAAAAAGATGGTTCCAAACCTGCTGAATCAGAAGAAAGGTTTATGTCTGTGAGATGAATTGACTCATTTCAAACAGTTTCACACATAGCTTCTTTCTAGATTTTATCTGGAGATACTAGGATGTTCTCCATAAGCCTCAAGGGACTCCCAAATGTCTTTTCACAGATTCTACAAAAAAAGTAACTCCAACCTGCTGAATCAAAACAAAGGTTTAACTCTGTGATTTGAATCCAAACATACAAACCAGATAACTTCATTCTAGTTTTTATCTGGGGATAGTTTGTTTTTCCATTAGTCCTCAATGGACTTCAAAATATGCCTTTGCAGTTTGTACAAAAAGAGTGTTTCTAACCTTGTGAAGCAAAAGAAAGCTTAAACACAGTGAGGGGAATGCACATATCCCCAAGTAGTTTCACATATAGCTTCTTTCTAGTTTTTTTGGGGGGGTATTCGGTTTTTCCTCATAGGACTCAAAGGGCTCAAAAATGTCCCTTTGCAGATTCTCCCAAAAGAGTGTTTTCAACCTTCTGATCAAAAGAAATGTTTAACTCTGTGAGATGAATCCACACTTAATGAGGCAGTTTCACAGATAGCTTCTTTCTAGTTTTTATGTGGCAATATTCAATTTCTTTCCATAAGCCTCAAAGGGTTCCAAAATGTCTCTTTGCATATTCTACAAAAAAAAGTCTTTTCAACCTGCTGAGTCAAAAGAAAGGTTTAACTCTGGGATATTAATCCACACATCAAGAAACAGTTTCACAAATAACTTCTTTCCAGTATTTATCTAGGGATATTCACTTTTTATCCATAGGCCCCAATGAGCTCCAAAATGCCCCTTCACAGGATCTACAAAAAGAGTGTTTCCATCCTACTGAATTGAAAGAAAGATTTACCTCAGTGAGATGAATCTACACATTAGCATGCAGTTTCACAGATAGCTTATTTCTAGTTTTTATCTGCGTCTATTCAGTATTACCCGATAGGCCTCAATGGGCTCCAAATGTCCCTTCACAGATTCTACAAAAAGAGTGTTTCCAACCTGCTGAATCAAAAGAAAGTTTAACTCTGTGAGATGAATCCACACATCACCAAGTATTTTCATCCATTGCTTCTTTCTAGTTTTTATCTGAGAATGTTTGATTTTTTTTCCCATAGACCTCATTGGACTATGAAATGTCCATTTGCAGATTCTAGAAAAACAGTGTTTCCAACCTGCTGAATAAAATGAAAGTTTTATCTCTGTGAGATGATTCCACACATCACCAAGCAGTTTCACAGATAACTTCTTTCTAGTTTTTATCTGGGGATATGTGGCTTATCCCATAAGACTCAATGCGCTTTCAAATGTCCCTTCGCATATTCTACAAAAAGAATGCCCCGATCTGCTGAATCAAAGAAAATGTTTAACTCTGTGAGATAAATTCAGATATCACCAAGCAGTTTCATAGATAGCTTTTTTCCAATTTTTTTCTGGGGATAGTCCTTTTTTTCCCATAGACCTCAAAGGGCTCCCAAATTTTGCAGATTCTACAAAAAAGTGTCTCCAACCTGCTGAACCAAAAGAAAGGTTTAATACAGTGTGATGAATCCACACATCACAAAGAAGTTTGGGAGATTGCTTCTTTCTAGTTTTTATCTGTGAATATTCGATTTTCCCCATAGGCCCCAAAGTGTTCCCAAATGAACCTTCACAGATTCTACAAAAAGAGTGTTTCAAACCTACTGAAACAAAAGAAAAGCTTAACTCTGTGGGATGAATCCAGTCATCAGAAAACACTTTTACAGAAAACTTCTTTCTAGTTTTTATCTGGAGTTATTTGGTTTTTCCCCATAGAAGTTAATGGTCTCCTGAATGTCTTTCTGTGTATTCCATAATAAGAATGTTTCCAACATGCTGCATCAAAAGAAAGGTTTAACTCTGTGAGATAAATCCACACATCACAAATCAGTTTCCCTGATAGCTAATTTCTAGTATTTATCGGAGGATAGTCGTTTTTTCCCAATAGGCAACAATGGGCTTCAAATGTACCTTTGCAGATTCTACAAAAAAGTGTTTCCAACCTGATAAATCAAAGGAAAGGTTTAACACTGTGAGATGAATCCACACAAAACAAAACAGTTTCCAGGATAGCTTTTTTCTAGTTTTTATCTGGAGATATTCTGTTTTCCCATAGTCCTCAGTGGGCTCCCAAATGTCTCTTCAGAGACTTTACAAAAAGACTGTTTCTGACCTGCTAAATCAAAAGAAAAGTTTATCTCTGAGAGATAAATGCACACATCACCAAACAGTTTAAATGATAGCTTCTTTCTAGTTTTTATCTGGGAATATTCCGTTTTTCCCCATTGGTCACAAGATGCTCCAAAATGTCCCTTTGCAGATTCTACAAGAAGAGTGTGTCCAGCTGCTGAATCAAAGGGAAGGTGTAATTCCATGAGATGAACCCATGTATCATAAAGCTGTTTCATACATATCTCCTTTCCATTATTTATGAGGGGATATTCACTTCATCCCCATAGACCTCACTCAGCTCTCAAATTTCACTTTGCAGATTCTATAAAAAGAGTGATTCCAACCTGCTGAATCAAAAGAAATGTTTTCCTCTGTGAGGTGAATCCACACATCACAGATCAGTTTCACACATAGCTTTTTCTAGGTTTTATCTGAGGTATTCTTTTTTGCCCATATGCCACAATGGACCCAAAATATACCTTCACATATTCTAGAAAAAGACTGCTTCCCACCTGTTGAATAAAAAGAAAGGTTTAATTCCATGAGATGAATCCACGTACCACCAAGCAATTTCACAGAGTGTTTCCTGCTAGTTTTTATCTGAGGATATTCTGTTTCTCCACTTAGGAATCAATTGGCTCCCATATGTCCTTTTGCCAACTCTGCAAAAACAGTGTTTCCAACTCGCTGAATCAAAAGAAAATATGAACTCTCTGAGATGAATCCACATATAACAAAGCAGTTTCACGCAATGCTACTTTCTAGTATTCATCTGGGGAAATTCGGTTTTTCCCCATAGGTCACAATGGGATCCCAAATGTCCCTCCAGAGAATCTATGAAAATAGTGTTTCCAACCTGCTGAATCAAAAAATGTTTTAATTCTACGAGATGAATCCACACATCAACAAGCCATTTCACAGATAGCTTCTTTTGAGTTTTTATCTGGGGATATTCTCTTATTCCCCTTAGGTCTCAATGTGCTCTTAACCAAAAACGTGTTTTTAACCTGCAAAATCAAAATATAGTTTTAACTCTTTGAGATGAATGCACATATCACAAAACAGTTTCATAGATAGTTCTTTCTAGTATTTGTCTAGGGATATTTCATTTTTACCTTAGGTCTCAATGGGCTCCCAAGTGTTTCTTCACAGATTTTACAAAAATAGTGTTTCCAACCTGCTGATTCAAAACAAACGTTTATCTCTGTGACATGAATCCACAGAACACAAAGCAGTTTCACAGATAGCTTCTTTCTAGATTTTATCTGAAAGTATTCTCTTTTCCACCTTTGGCATCAATGGGCTTTTAAATGTCCCTTCACAGATTCTATGAAAAGAGTGTTTCCAACCTGCTAAATCAAAAGAAAGATTTTACTCTTTTCGATGAATTCACATATCATAAAGCAGTTTCACAGATCGTTTCTTTCTAGTTTTTATGTGGGGATATTCCATATTTACCCATTGTTGACAATGGGCTCCCAAATGTCCCTTTGCAGATTCTACAAAAAGAGTGCTTCCAATTTGTTGAATCTAAGGAAAGGTTTAATTCTGTGGGATTAATCCACTCATCATGAAGCAGTTTCACAGGTAGCTTATTTCTAGTTTTTATTCTTGGAAATTAAGTTTTTCCTTATAGGCATCAATGGGCTCCCAATGTCCCTTTGAAGATTCTACAAAAAGAATGTTTCCAACCTGCTGAATCCAAAGAAATGTTTAACCTTGCAAGATTAATCCATACATCACAACACAGTTTCACAGAAAGATTATTTCTAGTTTTTATTTGAGAATATTCCATTTTGCCCCACACTCTTTAATGGACTCCAAAATGTTTATTTGCAGATACTATCAAAAGGGTTTTTCCAATGTGCAGAGTCAAAAGAAAGATTTAACACGATGAGATGAATCCACACATAACAAAGCAGTTTCAGAGATCCATTCTTTCTAGGTTTTACCTGGGGATATTTGGTTTTTCATCATAGGTCACTATGGGCTCCAGATTCTATAAAAGGAGTGTTTCCAACCCGCTGAATCACAAGGAAGTTTTAAAAATGTGAGATGAATACACAGGATACAAGGCAGTTTCACAGATAACGTGTTTCTTTTTTTATCTGGGAATATTCCATTTTTCACCATTGGCCTCAATGGGGTCCTGAATATCCCTTTGTAGATTCTACGAAAAGAGTGTTTCCAACCTGCAGAATTAAAAGAAAGGTTAGTCTCTTTGAGATGAATCTGCACATCACAAAGCACTTTCACAATTAGCTTCTTTATTGTTTATATCTGGGGATATTCTGTTATTCCCCATAGGCCACAATGGGCTCCCAAATGTCCTATTGCAGATGCTACAAAAAGCGTGCTTTCAATTTTCTGAATCAAAGAAATATTTAACTCTGTGTGAAGAATCCACACATTACAAAGTAGTTTCACAGGTGTATTCTTTCTAGTTTTTATCTGGGGTAATCCGTGTTTCTTCTTAAGCCTCAAATGGCTCCCAAATGTCCTCTCACAGATCGTATAATAAGAGTGTTTTTAATCTGCTAAATAAAAAGAAGCATTTACCTTTGTGAGGTGAATCTGAACACCACAAAGCAGTTTCACAGATATATTCTTTCTAGTTTTCATCTGGGGATATTCCGTTCCCAAATGTCCCTTCACAGTTTCTACAGAAAGAGTGTTTCCAACCTGCTGAATCAAAAGAAAGGTTTACCTCTGTAATGAAACCACACGTAACATTGCAGTTTCACAAATAACTTCTTTCTAGTTTTCATCTGGGGATATTCGGTTTTTCACCATAGGCCAAAATGGGCTACCAAATATCTCTTCACAGCTACTACCAGAAGCATGTTTCCAACCTGCTGAATCAAAAGAATATTTTAACTATTTGCTATGAATTCAACCATCACAAAGCCATCTCACAGATAGTTTCTCTCTAGTTTTCATGTGGGAATATTCAGTATTTCCTCATTAGCAACAATGGGCTCGCAAATTTCCCATCGCAGATTCTACAAAAAGAGTGTTTCCAATTTGTTGAATCAAAAGAAAAATTAAACTCTGTGGTATAAATCTACTCATCATGGAGAAGTGTCCCATATGTCTTCTTTATAGTTATCATTGGTGGAAATTTGGTTTTCCCCTTAGGAATCAATGGGCTCCTAAATGTGCCTTTGCAGATACTACAAACAGAATGTTTCCAACCTGCTGAATCAAAAGAAATATATATTTTTTATTATACTTTAAGTTCTAGGGTACATGTGCATAACGTGCAGGTTTGTTACATATGTATACATGTGCCATGTTGGCATGCTGCACCCATCAACTCGTCAGCACCCATCAATTCATCATTTATATCAGGTATAACTCCCCAGTGCAATCCCTCCTCCCTCGCCCCTCCCCATGATAGGCTCCAGTGTGTGATATTCCCCTTCCCGAGTCCAAGTGAGATCATTGTTCAGTTCCCACCTATGAGTGAGAACATGCGGTGTTTGGTTTTCTCTTCTTGTGATAGTTTGCTAAGAATGATGGTTTCCAGCTGCATCCATGTCCCTACAAAG
>NC_045445.1:90397185-90420077 GCF_002776525.5 Piliocolobus tephrosceles
CTAATAAAGAAGAAAAGAGAGAGGAATCAAATAGACGCAATAAAAAATGATAAAGGGGATATCACCACCGACCCCACAGAAATACAAACTACCATCAGAGAATACTATAAACACCTCTACGCAAATCAACTAGAAAATCTAGAAGAAATGGATAATTTCCTGGACACGTACACTCTTCCAAGACTAAACCAGGAAGAAGTTGAATCCCTGAATAGACCAATAGCAGCCTCTGAAATTGAGGCAACAATTAATAGCCTACCCACCAAAAAAAGCCCAGGACCAGATGGATTCACAGCTGAATTCTACCAGAGGTACCAGGAGGAGCTGGTACCATTCCTTCTGAAACTATTCCAATCAATAGAAAAAGAGGGAATCCTCCCTAACTCATTTTATGAGACCAGGAGCTTTTTTTAAAAAAATTTGTAGCTGAAGATATTCTCATTTTTCTTTCTTTTTTTTTCTGTAGGACTCAATCGACTTCCATATATTCCTTTGCAGATTCTAAGAAAAAGGGTGTTTCCAACCTGCTGAATCAAAAGAAAGGTTTAACTCTGTGAGATGAATACCCACTTAACCAGGCATTTTCACAGATAGCATCCTTTTAGTTTTTATCTGGCTATACTTGTTTTTTCTTCATAGGCCCAAATGGACTCCCAAAGGTCCCTTTGCAGATTATATAAAAAGAGTGTTCCCAACCTGTTGAATTAAAAGAAAGGTTTTCTTCTATGAGATCAATCCACACATCACTAGGCAGTTTCACAGATATCTTCTTCCTAGTTTCTATCTGGAGATACTTGGTTTTTCACCACAGGCCTCAATGATTTCCCAAATGTCCCTTGGCAGATTCTAGGAAAAGAGGGTTTCTAACGTAATGAATCAAAAGAAAGTTTTAATTCTGTGAGGTGAATCCACATATCACCAAGGAGTTTCTCAGATAATTTCTTTCCAGTTTTTATCTGGGAATATTCTGTTTTTCCCCATAGCCCTCACTGGCTTCAAAATGTCCCTTCGCAGATTCTCAAAAAGAATGTTTCCAATCTTGTGAAGCATCAGAAAAATTTAACTTTGTGAAATAAATCCACATATCACAAAGCAATTTCACAGATAGCTTCTTTCTAGTTTTATTGGGGAATATTCAGGTTTTATTCCATAGGTGTCAATGGGCTTTCAAATGTCCCTTCACAGATTCTACAAAAAGAGTGATTCCAAACTATTGAGTCAAAAGTAACTTCTAACTCGGTGAGATGAACACACACATCATAAAGGAGTTTAACATATAGCTTGTTTCTAATTTTTATTTGGGAATAATCTGTTTTTGTCCATAGTCCACAATGGATTCCCAAATGTCGTTTCACAGGTTTTACAAAGAAAGGGCTTCCAACCTGGTAAATCAAACGAAAAGCTTAACTCTGTGAGTTGAATCCTCACATCAACCTGCTGTCTCACAGATAGCTACTTTTCAATTTTTTCTCAGATTTTTTTTTGTTTTTTTGTTTGTTTTTCATAGACCTCAATGGACTCCCAAATGTTCCTTTGCAGATCCAAATAAAAAGAGTGTTTCCAACCTGCAGAATTAAAAAAAAGGTTAACTCTGTGAGATGAATCCACATATCACCAAGCAGTTGCACAGATAACTTCTTTCAAGTTTTCAACTGGGGATATTCATTTTTTCCCATATAGGCCTCAAGGGTCTCCGAAATGTCCCTTTGCAGATTCTACTAAAAGAGTATTTCCAAAATGATGAATCCAAAGATAGGTTAATCCTGTGAGATGAATCCACACATCACAAACGGTTACACAGATAACTTCTTTCAATGTTTTGACTGGGGATATGCAGTTTTTCCCATATAGGCCTCAAGGGTCTCTGAAAAGTCCCTTCACAGATTCTCCAAAAAGAGTGTTTCCAAACTGATGAATCGAAAGATAGGTTAACTCTGTGGGATGAATCCACACATCACCAAGCAGTTTCATAAATAGCTTTTTCCTAGTTTTTCTCTGGGATATATAGAGGGCTCCGAAATGTCCCTTTACATATCGTAAAACAAGAGTGTTTCCAACCTGGTGAATCAAAAGAATGGTTTAACTCGGTGAGATGGATCCACACATCACTAAGCAGTTACACAGATACCTTCTTTTTATTTTGTATCTGGGGATTTTAAGTTTTTTCCCATATCCCTCAATGGGCTCCCAAATGTCCCTTCACAGATTTTACAGAAAGAGTGTTTCCAACATGCTGAATCAAAAGAAAAGTCAAATTCTGTGAGATGAATCAGCATATTGCAAAGCAGTTTCACAGATAGCTTCTTTTTAGTTTTTATCTGAGAATATTCAGTTTTTCCCCATAGGCCTCAATGGGTTTCCAATCATCCCTTTGTAGATTCTAGAAAAACGTGTTTCCACCCTGATGAATCAAAAGAAAAGTTTAAGTCCCTGGGATGAATCCACACATCACAAATCAGTTTCTCAGATAGACATTTTTTCTAGTTTCTTTGTGGGGATATTCGATTTTTCCCCTTAGGTCACAATGGGCTCACAATGTCCCTTCACACATTCTACAAAAAGAATGTTTCCAACCTGCTGAATCAAGAAAATGTTTTAACTCTATGAGATGAATGCACATATCACCATGTAGTTTCACAAATATCGTCTTTCTACTTTTTATCTGGGTATATTTTGTTTTTTCCCATAGGACTCAATGTGTTCCCAAATATTCCCTGGCAGATTCTACAAAAAGAGCTTTTTTAACCCGCTGAATCAAAAGAAAGGTTTACCTTTGTGAGATGAATCCAAATATCACAAAACAGTCTCACAGACAGTTTCTTTGTCGTTTTTATCTGGGGATATTCTGTTTTTCTCCAAGGCCTCATTGAACTCTCAAATATCCCTTGGCAGATCCTCCAAAAAGAATGGGGCAGTGAATACACACATCACAAAGAAGTTTCACAGATAGCTTCTTTCTATTTTTTATCTGGTGATATTTGGTTTTCCCAATAAACCTCAATAGGCTCTCAAGTGTCTTTTTGCAGATTCTACAAAAAGGGTGTTTCCAAATGGCTGAATCAAAAGATAAGTTTAACTCTGTGATATGAATCCACAGAACACAAATCCGTTTCACAGATCCCTTCTTTCTAGTTTTGATGTGGGTATATTCCTTTTTTCTGCATAGTCCTCAATGTTCTCTTAAATGTCCCTTCTCACATTCTACAAAAAGAGTGTTTTTAACCTGCTGAGTTAAAAGAAAGGTTTAATTCTGTTAGTAGAATCCACACATCACAAAGCCATTTCACAGATAGCATCTTTCGAGTTTTTTACTGGGGATATTCCATTTTTCCCCATTGGCCTCAATGGGCTCCCAGATGTTTCTTCACAGATTCTAGAAAAAGAGTTTTTCCACCCGGCTGACTCAAAGGTGAGATTTAACCCTGTGAGGTGAATCCAAAACTCACAAAGCAGTTTCACAGATAGCATATTTTTTGTTTATATCTGGAGATATTCAGTTTTTCCCCATTGACTTCAATGGGCTCCCAAATGTCCCTTTGCAGATTCTACAAAAAGAGTGCTTCCAGCCTGTAAATCAAAAGAAATGTTTAACTCTGTGTGATGAATCTGCACATCACAATGCAGGATCTAAGACAGCTCCTTTCTAGTTTTTATCTGTGGATATTTAGTTTGTTGTCCTACGTCTCAAAGGGCTCTGAAATGTCCCTTTGAAGATTATACAACAAGAGTGTTTCCAACTTGGTGAATAAAAGTGAAGTTTAACTCTGTGAGATGAATTCACACATCATAAAGCAGTTTAGAGATAGCTTCTTTCTACTTTTTATCTGGGGATATTTGTTTTTTTCCCATAGACCACAATAGGCTCCCAAATATCCTTTCTCGAATTCTACAAAAAGAGTGTTTCAAATCTGCTGAGTCAAAAAAATCTTTTAACACTATGAAATGAATCCATATCTCATCAAACAGTTTCACAGATAGATTCTTTCTAGTTTTTATTGGGGGATATGTGTATTTTTCCTTTTAGGCCTCAATGTGCTCTCAAGTGTCCTTTTGAAGATTTATCAAAAGGAGTGTCATTATCTGGATGAATCAAAAGCAAGTTATACCTCTGTGAGATGCATCCACACATGAAAAAGCAGTTTCACAGATAGCTTCCTGGTAGTTTTGGTCTGGAGATATTCAGATTTCCCCAAAGTCTTTAATGGGCTCCTATCTGTCCCTTCACAGATTCTTCAAAAAGAGTGTTTCCAAACTGCTGAATCAAAAGAAGTTTAAGTCTGTGACATGAATTTATAGAACACAAAGCAGATTTACAGATATCTTCTTTCTATTTTTTAGCTGGGGATATTCTGTTTTTCCCAATAGGCCTCAATGGGATCCCAAATATTTCTTCACAGATTATAGAAAAAGACTTATTACATCCTACTGAGTCAAAGGAAAGTTTTACATCTGTGACGTGAATCCGCAGATGACAAAGCAGTTTCACAGATCACTTCTTTCTAGTTTTTACTTGGGTGTATTTATATATATATATCCTTTTTTTTCTCTAGATCTCAAGAGGGTCCTAAGTATCCCTTCATAGATCCTACAGAAAGAGTGTTTCCAACCTGCTGAATCAAAAGAAATATTTAATTCTGTGACATGAATCCACACATTACAAAGCAAATTCACAGACAGCTTCTTTCTAGTTTTTCTTTCGGGATATTCCCTTTTTCCAAACAGGCTACAATAGGCTCTCAAATGTTCCTTTTCCAATTCAACAAACAGAGTGTTTCCAACGTGCTGACTCAAAAGAAAATTTTAACTCAGTGAGATGAATCCTCAGATCACAAAGCAGTTTCACAGAGAGCTTCTTTCTAATTTTTTTCCTGGGGATATTTAGATTTTCCCCATAGACCAAAATGTGCTCCCAGATGACTGTTTGAAGATTCTACAAAAAGAGTGTTCCCAAACTGCCGAATCAAAAGAAAGATTTAACTCTGTGAGATGAATCTACAGAATGCAAAGCAGTTTTACAGATACCTTCTTTCTAGTTTTTTATTTGTGAATATTCAGTTTTCCAATATTCACCTCAATGGATTCCCAATGTTTCTTCCCTGACTCCATGAAAATAGTGTTTCCAACATGCTGAATCAAAAGAAGGGTTTAACTCTGTGAGTTGAAACCTCACTTGACAAATCCATTTCACAGATAGCCTCTTTCTAGCTTTTATATGGGGATATTTCATTTTTTTTTTCCACAGGCCACAAGGGGCTCCAAACACTTCACAAATCCATTTCACAGATAGCTTCTTTCTAGCTTTTATATGGGATGTTTCATTTTTTTCCACAGGCCACAAAGGGCTCCAAACTGTCCCTTCACAGATTCTACAAAGAGAGTGATTCCAATGTGCTGAATCAAAAGAAAAGTTTAACTCTGAGATATCAATACACAGATCATAAAGCATTTTCCTAGATCACTTCTCTCTAGTTTGTATCTGGGGATATTAACTTTTTTCCAATATGCCCCAATGGACTGCTAACGGTCCCTTCACAGATTCTACAAAAAGAGTGTTTCCACTCACCAGAATCAAACGAAAGGCTTAATTCTGTGAGATGAATCCACACATCACAAATCAGTTTCACAGATAGATTCTTTCCAGTTTTTATCTGGGGATATTCTGTTTTTCAACATTTGCCTTAATGTGCTCCCAAATGTCCCTTCACAGATTCAATGAAAAGAGTGTTTTCAACCTGCTGAATCAAAAGAAGATTTATCTCAGTGACATAAATCCACACATCACAAAACAGTTTCACAGATAGTTTCTTTCTGGAATTTATGTGGGGAAATGGCGTTTGTCCACATAGGCCACAATGGGATCCAAAATGTTTGTTTGTAGATTCTACAAAAAGACTGTTTTCATCCTGAAAAATCAAAACAATGGATTAACCCTGTGAGATGAATTCACAAATAACAAAGCAGTTTCACACATTACTTCTTTCTAGTTTTTATCTGGGAATATCTGATTTTCCTGATAGGCATCAATGCACTCCTAAAAGTCCCTTCACACATTTGAAAAGAAGAGTGTTTTCAACCTTCTGAATAAAAAGAAAGGTTTAACTTTGTGAGATGAATCCACACATTGCAAAGCAGCTTCACAGATAGCTTCTTTCTAGCTTTTATAAAGAGATAGTTTTTTCCCACAGGCCACAAAGGCCTCTTAAATGTCCTTTCACAGATTCCACAAAAAGAGTTTTTCCAATCTGCTGAATTAAAAAATGTTTTACGCTGTGAGATAAATCCACACATCACCAAGAAGTTTCACAGACAGCTTCTTTCTAGTTTTTATCTGGGGATATTCAGTTTTCAACCACAGGCCTCAATGTGGTCCAAAATGTCCCTTCACAGATTCTTCAAAAGGAGTGTTCACAACCAGCTGAATCAATGGAAAGGCTTAACTCTCTGAGATGAATCCACCCATCAGAAAACAGACTCACAGATATCTTCTTACTAGTTTTTATCTGAGGATATTGAGTTTTTTTCCAATAAGCCTCAATGGTCTCTGAAATGTTCCCGTGCAGATTCTACAAAAAGAGTGTTTCCATCCTACTGAATCAAAAGAAAGCTTTAACTCTGTGAGATGAAACCATACATCACAAAGCAGTTTCACAGATAGATTCTTTTTAGTTTTTCTGTGAGGATATTCCTTTGTTCCCCATATGCCTCAATGTGGTCCAAAATGTCCCTTCTCAGATTCTACAAAAAGAGGATTTCCAACCTGCTGAATCCAAAGAAAGGTCTATCCCTGTGAGATGAATCCACACATCCAAAACAGGTTCACATATAGATTTTTTTCAGTTTTTCTTGGGGATATTCACTTTTTCTTCATAGGCATCAGTGGGCTCCAAATTGTCCCTTCGCCAATACAACAAAAACAGTATTGCCAACCTGCTGAATCAACAGAATGGTTTAACTATGTGAGATGGACTCATACGTTACAAAGTAGTTTCACAGATATCTTCTTTCTTACTTTTATCTGGGGATACTCAGTATTCCCCATAGGCCTCAATGGGCTCCCAAATGTCACTTCACAGTTTCTTCAAAAAGAGTGTTTCCAACTTCCTAAATCAAAAGAAAGGTTTACCTCTGTGAGGCGAATCCACACATCACCAATCAGTTTCACTTACAGTTTCTTTATTTTATTTTTCTGGGGATTTTTTGTTTTCACCAATAAGCCCAACAGGGCTCCCAAATCTCTTTATGCAGATTCTACAAGAAGAGTGTTTCCGAAGTGCCGAACCAAAAGAAAGTTGTAACTCTGTAAGATGAACCCAAAAATCACAAAGCAGTATAACAGGTAGCTTTTTTCTAAATTTTATTTGGGGATATTCGGTGTTTGCCCATAGGCCACAACGAGCTCCTAAATGTCCCTTCACAGATTCTACAAAAAGAGTGTTTCCAACCTGTTGAATCAAAAAAAAAGTTTTAACTCTGTGATATGAATCCAAAAATTTCAAAGCAGTGTCACAGAGTGTCTAGATTTTAACTGGGGATGCTTTGATTTTTTCCGTAGGCATCAATTGGCTCACTAATATCCTTTTGCAGATTCTACAAAAAGTGTTTCCAATCTACTGAATCAACAGAAAGTTTTAACCCTGTGAGATCAACCTGTACATTACAAAGTAGTTTCAAAGATAGCTTCCTTCTTGTTTTTAACTTCGCATTTTTTTGTTTTTTCCCATAGGCCTCAATAAGCTTACAAATGTCCCTTCACAGATTCTACAAAACAAATGATGTCAACCTTCTGAATCAAAAAAAAAGTTTGACTCTTTCCAATGAATCCACATATCTCAAAGCAGTTTTCACAGATAGCTTCTTTCTAGTTTTTATCTGGGGATATATGTTGTTTTCCCCATAAGCCTCAATGTGTTCCCAAATGTCCCATCACAGATTCTACAAAAAGAGTGTTTACTATCTGCTGAATCAAAAGCAACTTTTAACTATGTGAGGTGAATCCACCCATCACCATGCAGTTTCACAAATTACTTCTTTCTAGTTTCTGTCTGAAGGTGTGGTTTTCCCCATAGGTCTCAATGGGTTATTAAATTTCCCTTCAGATTCTACAAAAAGAGTTTTTCCAACCTGATGAATCAATACAAAGTTCTAATTCTGTGAGTTAATCCACACATAATTATGCAGTTTCACAGATAGCTTTTTTCTAGTTTTCATCTGAGAATATTCCGTTTTACCCATAGGACTCAATTGATTCCCAAAAGTCAACTAGCAGATTTTACAAAAACACTGTTTCCAAACTGCTGAATCAAAAGGAAGATTTATCTCTGTGAGTTGAATCTACAGTTCACCAAACAGTTTCACAGATGGCTTCTTTTTAGTTTTTACCTGGGAAATTTTGGTTTTTCCACATAAGGCCTTAATCAGTTCCCAAATGTCCCTTCGGAGGTGCTACAAAAAGTGTGCTTCCAACCTGCTCAATAAAAAAGAAAGGTTTCACCCTGTGAAATGAATTTACACATCCCCAAGCAGTTTCACAGATAGCTTATTTCAAGTTTTTATCTTGAGATATTCAGTTTTTCCTTATAGGCATAAATGGACTCCCAAATGTCCCTTTTCAAATTGTACAAAAATAGTGTTCCAACCTGCTGAATCAAAACAAGGTTTCACGTTGTGAGAATAATCCACACATCACCAAGCAGTTTAAGAAATAGCTTATTTCTAATCATTATCTAGGGATATTTGTTTTTTCCCCGTAGGCCTCAATGGGCTTCAAAGTATCCCTTTGTAGGTTCTACAAAAAGAGAGTTTCCAACCTTCTTAATCAAAAGAAAGCTTAAGCACAGTGAGTGGAATGCACACATCACCAAGTAGTTTCACATATAGATTCTTTCTAGGTTTTATCTGGGGATGTATGGTTTTTCCCCATAAGCCTCAAAGGGCTCCCAAAGACCCTTAGCAGATCTTGCAAGAAGAGTGTTTCCATCCTGCTGTATTGAAAGAAAGGTTTACCTCAGTGAGAAGAATCTACACATCACCAAGCAGTTTCACAGATAGGTTCTTTCTAGTTTTTATCTGAGGATATTCTCTTTTACCCCTTATGCCTCAATGGGCTCGCAATGTCCCTTCACAGATTCTACAAAAAGAGGGTTTCCAACCTGCTGAATCAAAAGAAAGGTTTAACTCTGTGAATTGAATGCACACATCACCAAGCATTTTCATCTATTGGTTCTTTCTCATTTTTATCTGAGGATATTTGTTTTTTTCCCATAGGCCTCAGTGGACTCCTAAATGTCCCTTCACAGATTCCACAAAAACAGTGCTTCCAAGTTCTGGAATAAACCAAAAGTTTTATCTAAGTGAGTTGAATCCACACATCAACAAGCAGTTTCACAGACAGGTTCTTTCTAGTATTTATCTGGCAATATTTGCGTTTTCCTTATAGGCCTCAATGGAATCACAAATGTCCTTTCACAGATTCTACAAAAACAGTGTTCCAAACCTCCTAAATCCAAAGAAAAATCTCCCTCTCTGAGATAAATCTACACGTCACCAATAAATTTCACAAATACCTCCTTTCTAGTTTTATTCTAAGGATATTCTGTTTTTTCTTCAAGGTTCCTGTGAGCTCCCAAATATTTCTTCACAGATTCTACAAAAAGAGTGTTTCCAACCAGTTAATTCTGTATGATGAATCCACCCATCACCAAGCAGCTTCACAGATAGCTTCTCTCTGATTTTTATCTAGGGATTTTTGGTTTTTCCCCACAGGCCTCAATGGGCTCCCTAATGTCCCTTCGGAAAATCTACAAAAAGATGGTTTTCAATCATCTGAATGCAAAGAAAGTTTTAACTTTGTGAGATTAATCCACACATCACCAAGCAGTTTCTCCAATAGCTGCTTTCTACTTTTTATGTAGGGGTATTTATGTTTTCTCCACATGCCTCAAGAAGCTCCAAAATGACCCTTAGCAGATTCTACAAAAGAGTGTTTCCAACCTGCTGACTCAAAAGAGGGGTTTAACTCTGTGACATGAATCCACACATCACTAAGCATATTCATCTATTAGTTCTTTCCCGTTTATATCTGAGGATATTTGGTTTTTTTCTCATAGGCCTCAGTGGACTCCTAAATGTCCCTTTACAGATTCTACAAAAACAGTGTTTCCAACCTGCTGAATCCCAAGAGACGTTTAACCCTGTAATGTGAATCCATCCATTACAATGCAGTTTTATAGATGACTTCTTTGTAGTGCTTGTCTGGGGATATTCATTTTTCCCCATAGACCTCAATGGGCTCCCAAATATCCCTTTGTAGATTTTATAGAGAGATTGTTTCCTACCTGCTGAATCAAAAGAAAATTTTAATTCTATGAGATGAATCCACACATCACAAGTGATTTGATAGGTAGGGTCTTTCTAGTCTTTATCTGGGGATTTTGTTTTTTCCCCATAGGCCTCAATGGGCTCAAAAATGTCCCTTTTGTCCCTTTGCAGATTCTACAAAAAGAGTTTTTCCACCGTTGAATCAAAAGGAAGCTTTAACACTGTGAGATTGGTTCACACATTATGAAGCAGTATCATAGATAGCTTCTTTCCAGTTTTTATCTGGGGATATTCTGTTTTCCTCCCTGAGCATTTATGGGCTCTCAAATGTCTTTTCACAGATTCTAGAAAAAGGTGTCTCCAAGCAGGTGAATCAAAAGAAAAGTTTATGTCTGTGATGAAGCTACTCATCAACTAGCAGTTTCACAGGTAGAATTTTTTCTAGTTTAAATCTGGGGACATTCAGTTTTTATGCCCAGTGCTCAAGGGTTCACAAATGTACCTTCACAGATTCTACAAAAAGAGTGTCTGCAACCTACTGAATCAAAGGAAGGGTTTAAGTTTGTAAGAAGAATCCACAAATCACGTATAACTTTTTTCCAGTTTTTTCTGTGATTATTCGCATTTTTCCCATAGCCCTCAAGGAGCTCCCAAATTTCTTTTTGCAGGTTCTACACAAAGAGTGTTTCCAACCAGCTGAGTCAAAGATAAATTTAACCCTGTGAGATGAACACACATATCACAAAGCAGTTTCACAGACAGCTTCTTTCTAGTTTTTATCTGTGGATATCTGGTTTTTCCCCAAAGACCTCAATGGGCTCCTGAATGTCCCTTAGCAGGTCCTACAAAAAGAGGGTTTCCAACCAGCTACATCAAACGAAAGGTTTAACCCTGTGGGATGAATCCACATATTACAAAGCAGTTTTACAGATAGCTTCTTTCTAGTTTTTATCTGGGAATATTTGGTTTTTCCCCATAAGCCTCAAAGGGCCCCCAAATGTCCCTTCACTAATTCTAAAAAAAAAAAAAAAAAAAAAAGTGCTTTAAACCTGGTGGATTCAAAGACAGGTTTAACTCTGTCAGATGAATCCACACATGACAAAGCAGTTTCACAGATAGATTCTTTCTAGTTTTTAGGTGGGGATATTCATTATTTCACAGATAGCTTCTTTCTTGTTTTTATCTGGAAATATTCTGATTTTCCTCATAGGCTGCAACGGACTCCTTAATATCCCTTCACAGACTCTTCAAAAGGAATGTTTTTTCTACCTGCTGAATCAAATGAAAGGCATCACCTTCTGAATGAATTTTCACATCACAAAGCAGTTTCACAGATAGCTTCTGTATTGTTTTCATCTGGGGATATTTGGTTTTTCCCCATAGGCTACAATGGGCTCCCTAATGTCCTTTTGCAGTTTCTACAAAAAGAATGTTTCCAACAGGCTGCATCAAAAAAAAGTTTTAACTCTATGAAATGAATCCACATATCACCAAGCAGTTTCACAGATACCTTCATTTGAGTTTTTTTCTGGAGATATTGGGCTTTTCCCCATAGTCCTCAATGTGCTCAAAAATATCACTTGGCATATTCTGCAAATGAGTGCTTTTAACCTGCTGAATCAAAAGAAAGGTTTACCTCTGTGAGATGAATTCACACAACACAAAGAAATTCACAGAATGCTTCTTCCTGGTTTTTATCTGGGGATATTCTGTTTTTCCCCATATGTCTAAATGCCATCCCAAATGTTTCTTTGCAGATTCTACAAAAAGAGTGCTTCCAACCTGTTGAATCCAAAGAAATGATTAAATGTGAGAGATGAATTCACATATAACCAACCAGTTTCACAGATAGATTCTTTCTAGTTTTCATCAGTGCATATTTTTTTTTCCCCATAGACTTCAAAGATCTCTCACATAAGTCCTTTGTAGATTCTACAAAAAGAGTGTTTTCAACCTGCTTAATCAAAAAAGTTTAACTCTGTGAGATGAACCCATACATCACCAAGCAGTTCCACAGATAGCTTTTTTCCCGTTTTTATCTGGAGATATTTGCTTTTTTCCCCATAGCCCTCAGTGGGCTCCCAAATGTCCCTTCACAGATTCTGCAGAGTGTTTCCAGCCTGCTGAATCAAAAGAAAGATTTAACTCTATGAGATGAATCCACAAATCAGCAAGGAGTTACACTAATAGCTTCTTTCAAGTTTTTAACTGGGGATATTCTGTTTTTCCCACAGAGGCCACAAGGGGCTTTGAAAAGATCCTCTGTAGATTCTACAAAAAGACTACTTAAAGCTTGCTAAATTGAAGGAATCTTTTACATCTATAAGATTAATACACACATCATGAGTCAGTTTCACAGATAGCTTCTTTCTAGTTTTTATCTGGGGATATTCGGTTTTTCCCCAAAGGTCTCAAAGGGCTCTCAAATGTCCCTTCATAGATTCTAAGAAATTAGTGCTTCCAACCTGATGAATCAAAAGAGAGGTTTAATTCTGTCAGATGAATCCACACATGACAAAGCGATTTCACAGATAACTTCTTTCTAGTTTTTATGTGGGGATTTTTTTTTCCCATTGACCCCAAAGGTCTGACAAATGTCCCTTTGCAGATTCTACAAAAAGAGTGTTTCCAACCTGCTGAGTCAAACGAAAAGTGCCACTCTGTGAGATAAATTTTCACATCACAGAGCCGTTTAACAGATAGCTTCTTTCTCATTTTCATCTAGGGATATTTGGTTTTTCCTTGTAGTCTACTATGGGCTCCCTAATGTCCCTTTTGCAGATTTTACAAAAAGAGTTTTTCCAACCTGCTGAGTCAAGAAAAAAGTTTTAACACTATGACATGAATCCACACATCACCAAGGAGCTTCACAGATAGCTTGTTTCTCGTTTATATCTGGGGATATTTGTTTTTTTCCCAACAGGCCTAAATGGGTTCCCAAATATTTCTTTGCAGATTCTACAAAAAGAGTGTTTCCAACTTTCTGAATCAAAAAAATATTTTAACTCTAAGAGAGAAATCCACACATCACTAAACAGTTTCACCAATAGTTTCTTTCTAGTTTTTATCTTGCAATATTCAGTTTTTCCCCCCAGGCATCAATGTGATCCTGACTCTTCGTTTTCTGATTCTACAAATGGAGTGTTTCCAAACAGCTGAATCAATTGAAATGCTTAACTGTGTGAGATGAATCCACCATCACAAAGCAGTCCCAAAGATAGCTTCTTTCTGGTTTTTATCTGGGTATATTCAGTTTTTCCTTATAAGCCTCAATGGACTCCCAAATGTGGATTTGCAGATTTCACAAAAGTAGTGTTTCCAAACTACTGAATCAAAGAAAGATTTAACTCTCTGAGTTAAATCCACACAACACAAAGCCGTTTCACAGATAGCTTATTTGTAGTTTTTAATCTAGGTATATTTGTTTTTTTTCCCATAAGCATCAAAGGGCTCCGTAATGTTACTTCACCAGTTCTACAAAAAGAGTTTTTCAAACCTGTTGAATCAAAACCAAACTTTAACTCTGTGAGATGAATCCATGCATCACAAAGCGGTTTCACACATAGTTTCTTTCCAATTTTTATCTGCGGATATTGGGTTTTACCCCATAGGCCTCAATGGGGTCCCAAATGTCCTTTTGCAGATTCTACAAAAATAGTTTTTCCAATTTGCTAAATCAAAGGAAGGTTTAACTCTTAAGATAAATCAGCACATCAGAAAGCAGTTTCACAGACAGCTTCTTTACAGTTTTTATCTGGGGATATTTTTTCTCCAATGGCCTCAATGAATTCCCAAATGTAATTTGCAGATGGTACAAAAAGAATGGTTTCAACATACTGAATAAAATGAAACTGTTATCTCAGTGAGATTAATCCACACATCACAAAGCAGTTTTACAGATAGCTTCTTTCTAGTTTTTATCTGGGGATATTTGGTTTACCCCCATAGACCTCACTGGGCTCCGAAATATCTCTTTTAAGATTCTACAAAAAGAGTATTTCCAACGTGCCTCATCAAAAATAGGATTCAACTTTGTACAATTAATGCACAGAATAAAAAGGAGTTTCACAGATACCTTTCATCTAGTTTTTATCTGGGAATATTCTGTTTTTCCTCATAGGCCTCAATAGGTTCTCAAATGTCCCTTCACAGATTCTACAAAAAAAGGGTTTCCAAACTGGTGAATAAAAAGAGATGTTTTAGTCTGTGAGATGAATCCACACATCAAAAAGCAGTTTCACAGCTTCTTTCTATTTTTATCCAGGGCTATTCACTTTTTTCCCATAGGCACCAATGGGCTTTCAAATGTCCCTTGCCATATTCTATACAAAAAGTGTTTCCAAACAGCTGAATCAATTGAAAGGTTTAACTCTGTGAGGTGAATCCACACATCACAAAGCAGTTTAACAGATAGCTATTTCTACTCCCTATCTGGGGATGTTGGGATTTTCCCCATATGCCTCAATGCGATCACAAATGTCCCTTCACATAATCTACAAAAAGAATGCTTCCAACCTGTTGAATCAAAAGAAAGGTTTAACTATCTCAGATGAATTTACACATCACCAAGCAGTTTCACAGATAGCTTCTTTCTAGTTTTCTTCTGGGGATATTTTGTTTTCTCCACAGACCTCAATGGGATCTGAAATGTTCTTTCATGAATTTTATAAAGAGTGTTTCCAACTTGCTGAATCATAAGAAAGGCTTAACTCTGAGATGAATCCACACATCACCATGCAGTTTCACACATAGCTTCTTTCTAGTTACTCTTTGGGGAGATTCTGTTTTTCCCCACAGGCCACAATGGGCTCACAAATGTCCCTTTGCCAATTCTCCAAAAAGAGTGCTTCCAACCTGAAAAATCAATATAAAGTTCTAACTCTGTGAGATGAATGTACACATGAAAAAGCATTTTCACAGATAGGGTCTTTCTAGCTTTTATCTGGGGATATTCTCTTTTTCCCAATAGGCATCAATGGGCTCTCAAATGTCCCTTTGCAGATTCTACAAAAAAGTGTTATCAACTTGTTGAATCAAAAGAAAGATTAACTGTCAGATGAATTCACACATCATAAATCAGTTTCACAGATAGTTTCTTTCTAGTTTTTATCTGGGGATATTCTATTTTTTCTCCAAAATCTTCAAATGGCTCCCAATTGCCCTTCACAGATTCTATAAAAAGAATGTTTCCAACCTGCTGAATTTAAGAAAAGTTTAACTCTGTGATATGTATCCATACATCACAAAACATTCTCACAGATAGCTCCTTTCTAGTTTTTATTTGGGGATATTTGCTTTTCCCTTATAAGCCGCAATAGGCTCTCAAATGTCCCTTCACAGATTCTACAAAAAGAGTGTTTCCAAATGGCTGAATCAAAAAAAGTTTTAACTCTCTGAGATGAATCCATACAACACAAAGCAGTTTCACAGCTAGCTTCTGTCTGGTTTTTATCTGGGGGTATTTGGTTTTACCCAACATGACTCAATGGGATCCCAAATGTCCCTGCACAGATTCTATGAAGAGTGTTTCCAACCTGCTGAATCAAAACTGAGGTTTAATTCTTTTCAAATAATGCACACATCAGAAAGCAGTTTCACAGATAGATTACTTTTATCTGGTGATATTCAGTTTTTTCCCATACAACCATATGGGACCCCAAATGTCCTTTTGCAGATTCCACAAAAGGGTTGTTTCCAACCAGCTGTATCAAAAGATAGGTATAACTGTGTTAGATGAATCCACATATCACAAAGAAGTTTCACGACACCTTCTTTAAAGTTTTCACATTAGGATATTGTGTTTCTCTTCATAGGTCTCAATGGGATTTCCAGTATCCCTTTGCAGATTCTCCAAAGAGGTGTTCTCCAATTTGTTGAAACAAAAGAAATGTTTAGCTCAGTAAGATGAATCCACACATTACCAAGCCATTTAAAGATAGCTCCTTTCTTGTTTTTAATGTGGGGATATTTCGTTTTTCCCCTTAGGGCTAAATGTGCTCCCAAATGTCTCTTTCCATATTCTACAAAAAGAGTGTTTCCATCATGCTGAGTCAAAAGAGAGGTGTAACCCTGTGACATGAATCCGCACATTGCAAAGCAGTTTCACAGATAGCTTCTTTCTAGTTTTCTTTTGGGGATATACTGTTTTTCCCCATTGACCTCAATGGGATCCAAAATGTATCTTTGTAGATTCTACAAAAAGAGTGTTTATAATCTGCTGAATCAGAAAAGAAATTAGCTCTGTGAGATGAATCTACACATTAAAAAGCTGTTTCACAGATAGCTTTTTTCTAGTATTTATGTGGAGATACTTGTTTTTTCCCCATAGACCCAAATTTGCTCCCGAATGTGTCTTTGCAGATCCTATGAAAACAGTATTTCCAACCTGCTGAATGAAAAGAAATGTTTATCTCTGTGAAATGAATCCACACATCACATAGCAGTTTCAGAGATAGATTCTATCTAGTTTTTATTGGGGATATTTGGTTTTTTCCTATAGTCCTCAATTTACTCCCAAATGTCTCTTCACAGATTCTACTAAAAGAGTGTTTCTAACATGCTGAAAAAAAAGAAATGTTTACCTCTGAGATGAATGCAGACGTCACAAAGCAGTTTTGCAGATAGCTTCTTTCCAGCTTTAATCTCCGGATATTTTATTTTTCCCCATAGGCCTCAGTGGGCTCCAAAAAGTCCCTTGGCAGATACACTGAAAAGAGTATATCCAACCTGCTGAATCAACAGAATCAAAAGAAAGTTTTAAAGTTTGTTCAATGAACCCACCCATCATAAAGCAGTTTCACAAGCAGCCTCTGTCAAGGTTTTATCTAGGGATATTAAGTTTTCCCCATAGGCCTCAATGTGTTCCAAATGTTATTTCGTAGATTCTAGAAAAAAAAGTGGTTCCAACCTGCTGAATCCAAAGCAATGTTTAACTCTATGAGATGCTTCCACACATCACAAAGCAGTTTCACAGATAGCTTCTTAGAGATTTTTTTCTGGGAATATTTTCTTTTTCCCCATAGACCTCAAAGTCCTCCTATATGACCCTTTGTAGACCCTCCATGAAGAGTGTTTCCAAAATGCTGTATCTAAAGAAAGTTTAAACTCTTGGACGTGAACACACACATCACAAAGTAATTTCACGTATATGTTCTTTCTAGTTTTTGTCTGCAGATATTTGTTTTTTTCCCATAGGCCTCAATGGGCTCCTAAATGTCGCTTTGCAGATTATCAAAAAAGAGTGTTTCCAACCTGCTGAATGGAAAAAAAACGTTTAACTCTGTCAGTGGAATCCACGCATCACAAAGCTGTTTCTAAGGTAGCTTCTTTCTACGTTTTCTATGGGGATATTTTGTTTCATCCTATAGGCCGGAGTGGTCTCCCAAATGTCCCTTCAGGGATTCTCCAAAAAATGTATTTCCAAACTGCTGAATCAAAAGAAAAGTTTAACTCTCTCATACAAATCCACACATCACAAAGCAGTTTCACAGATAGTTTCTTTCTGGTTTTTTCCTGAGGATATCCAGATTTTCCCCATTGGCCTCAACTGTCTCCAAAATATCGCTTCACAGATGCTTCAAAGAGATTGTTTCAACCTGCTGAATCAAAAGAATGGTTTAACTCTTTGAGATGAATCCACATATTACATCAGTTTCACACATAGCTTCCTTAGAGTTTCTATATTGGGATATTCAGTTTTCCCCATAGGCCTCAAAGTGTTTCCAAATATTCCTTTGCAGATTCTCTAAAAGGAGCTTTTTCAACCTGTTGAATCAAAAGAAAGGTTTAACTCTACAAGATGAATCCACACATCACCAAAATGTTTTACAGAGAGCTTCTTTCTAGTTTTTATCTGGGTATATTCTGTTTTTCCCCAGAGGTCTCACTGGGCTCCAAAATGTCCCATTCCAAGAATCTCCAAAAAGGGTGTTTCTAACTTGCTGAATCAAGTTAATAATTTAACTCTGTGAGATGAATCAATAAAGCATAAAGCAGTTTCACAGGTAGTTTTTTCTAGTTTTCATCAATGGATATTGTGCTTTTCCCCATATACCTCAACTAATTCTCAAATGTTCCTTCACAGAGTCTAGAAAAAGAAAGCTTTTTCAACATCCTGAAACAAAAGACAGTTTTATCTGTTTATCTCTGAGATGAATCCACACATCACAAAGCCATTTCACAGATAGATTCTTTCTAATTTTTCTCCAGGGATGTTACATATTTCCCCATAGGTCTCAATGGGCTCCCAAATATCCCTTCACAGATTCTAGAAAAGGAGTGTTTCCAACCTGCTTCATCAAAAGAAAGGTTTAAATCTGCGAGATGAATCCGCACATCTGAAAGCAGTTTCTCAGATAAGCTTTAAAAAAGCCTCAAAGGGCTTTCAAATGTCCTTTCAGAGACTCCACAAAAAGAGTGTTTCCACCTGGTGCATCAAAAAAAGTTTTAAATCCGTGAGAGGAATCCACTCATCATAAAGCAGTTTCACAGATAGTCTCCTTCTTTTTAACTGGAGATAGTCGGTTTTTCCCCAAAAGCCACAATGATTTCAAAAATGTCACTGTGTAGAGTGCAGAAAGAGTGTTTCCAACCTGTGGAATCAAAAGAAATGATTTATTCTGTGAGATACATCCACACATTACAAAGCTGTTTCACAGATAGTCTCTTTATAGTTTTTAACTGGAGATATTCTTTTTTACCCTATTGGCCTCAATTGTCTCTGAAACATTCCTCTGCAGATTCTATAAAAAGAGTGTTTCCACTTGCTTAATGTAAAGAAAGATTTCACTCTGTGAGATGATTCCACACATCACACAGCAGTTTCACAGACAGGGTCTTTCTACTTTTGATCTGAAGACCTTTTTTTCTCACAATAGGGCTTGATGTGCTCCCAAATATCCTTTCGCAGATTCTACAAAGACAGTATTTCCAAAGCGATGAATGAAAAGAAATGTTTAACTTGGAGAGATGAATGCACACATCACAAAATGGTTTCTGAGACAGCTTCCTTCTAGTTTTTCTCCTGGGATATACGAATTTCAAAATTGGCCTAAAGAGCTCCACAATATCTATTTGCAGAATGTACAAAAACAGTGTTTCCAAACTGCTGCATCAAAAGAAAGTTTGAACTCGGGGAGATGAATGCACACATCAAAAAGCAGTTTCTCTGAAAGCTTCCTTCTAGTTTTTATCTGAAGATATTTTCTTTTCCACCAGAGGCCTCAAATCTCTCCCAAATATCCCTTTGCAGATTCTACAAAAACAGTGCTTCCAAACTGCTGAATGAAAAGAAAAGTTTAACAAGATAAATGCAACCATCACAAAGCACATCCTCAGATAGCTTCCTTCTAGTTTTTATCGTGAGATATTTGCTTTTTTGCACTGGCCTCAATGAGCGTCCATATGTCCACTTGCAGAATGGACAAAACAGTATTTCCAAACTGCTGAATCAAAAGAAAGTTTTAACTCTGTGAGATGAATGCACACATTACAAAGCAGTTTCTCAGAAAGCTTCTTTCTAGTTTTTATCTGAAGACATTTTCCTTTTCACCGTAGGCATCAATGCGCTCCCAAGTATCTCTTCATAGATTCTACAAACAGAGTGATTCCAAACAACTGAATGCAAAGAAACGTTTACCTCTGCGAGATGATTGTGCACATCCCAAAGCATTTTCTCTGATAGCTTCCTTCTAGTGTTTATCATGGGATGTCCACTTTTTCTTGCCATTTGCCTCAATGAGTTCTCTAATATTCTTGTGCAGAGTGGACAAAAACAGTATTTCTAAACTGTTGAATCAAAAGAATGTATTAACTCTGTTCTGTGAGATGAATGCACACATCACAAAGCAGTTTCTCAGAAAGTTTCTTTCTAGTTTTTATCTGAAGATAATTCCTTTTTCACATAGGCCTAAATGTGCTCCCTAATATCCCTTCCCAGGTTCTACAAAAACACTGTTTCCAACCTGCTGAAAGGAAAGAAGGGTTTAACTCTGTGAGATGAATTCGCACATCACAAAGTGGTTTCACAGATAAATTCCTTCTAGTTTTTATCCTGGGATATTCTATTTTACGCCAGCGGACTTAATGAGCTCCCAAATATCTCTTTGTAGATTCTACAAAAACAGTGTTTCCAAACAGTTGAATGCAAAGAAAGGTTTACCTCTGTGAGATGATTATGCACATCATGAAGCATTTTTTCAGAGAGGTTCCTTCTAGTTTTTATCATGAGATATTCACTTTTTCATTATTCGCCTCAAAGAGTTCTCTAATACTCATGCGCAACATGGACATAAACAGTGTTTCCAAATTGCTGAATCAAAAGAAAGGTTTAACTCTGTAAGATGAATGCCCACATTCGAAAGCAGTTTCTCAGAATGCTACTTTCAATTTTTTTATCAGAAGATATTTTCTGTTTCACCATAGGTCTCAATGTGCTCCCAGATATCCCTTTGCAGAGTCTATAAAAACAGTGTTTCCAAACTGCTGCATGATAAGAAAGTTTTAACTCTGTGAGATTAATTCACTCATCATCATGCAGTTTCTCAGGTAGTTTTCTTCTAAATTTATTCTGGGATATTCAATTATTCACCGTTGGCCTCAATGAACTCCCTAATGACCCACTGCAGGTTCTACAAATACAGGGTTTCCAAATGACTGAAAGAAAGGAATGGTTTAACTCCATGAGATGAACACGCTCATCACAAATAAGTTTCGCTGATAGCTTCCTTCTAGTTTTTATCATAAGATATTTATTTTTCTCCATTGGCCTGAATGATCTCCCAAATGTCCATTCCCAAAATGGATCAAAACAGTGTTTCCAAATGGCAGAATGAAAAGGAAGTTTTAATTCTGGAAGAGGAATACAAACATCACAAATCAGTTTCTCAGATATCTTACTTCTAGTTCCTATCCTGGGATGCTCACTTTTTGCATCATTGGCCACAATGAGATCCCAAATATCCATTCCAAGAAGGGACAAAACTGTGTTTCCAATCTGCTGAATCAAAAGAAAGGTTGAACTCTGTGAGTTGAATGCACACATCACAAAGCAGTTTCCCAGAAAGCTTCTTTCTAGTTTTTATCTGAAGATATTTCCATTTTCACCATAGGTCTCAATGCGCACCCAAACGTCCCTTCGCAGATTCTACAAAAACAGTGTTTCCAAACTGCTGAGTGAAAAGAAAGGTTTCACTCTGTGAAATGAATGCACACTTTACAAAGTGGTTTCTCAGATAGCTTCCTTCTACTTTTTATCCTGAGATATTTGCTTTTTTTGCCATTGGCTCCCAAATGTCCATTCGCAGAATGGACAAAAGCAGTGTTTCTAAACTGCCAAATCAAAAGAATAGTTTATCTCTGTGAGATGAATGCACTCACCACAAAGTAGTTTCTCAGAAAACTTCTTTGTAGTTTTTATCTGAACATATTTTCTTTTTCACCTTAGGCATCAATGTGCTCCCAAATATCCTTCCATGGATTCCACAAAAACAGTGTTTCCAAAATGTTGAAGGAAAAGGAAATATTCACTCCATGAGATGAATTCACAGTTCACAAAGCAGTTATACAAATAGCTTCCTTCTACTTTTTATCCTGAGATATTCCATTTTTCATCATTGGCCTCAACAAGTTCCCAAATATCCATTCACAGAATGGACAAAAACGGTGTTTCCAAACTGCTGAATCAAAAGAAAAGTTTATATCTGTGACATCAATGCACACATCACAAAGCAGTTTATCAGAAAGCTTCTTAGTAGTTTTTATCTGAAGTTACTTTCTTTCACACCTTAGGTCTCAATGTGCTCCCAAATATGCTTCCATGGATTCCACAAAAAAAAGTGTTTCCGAAATGTGAACGAATAGAAAGTTTTCACTCTGCGAGATGAATTCACACATCACAAAGTGGTTACACAGATAGCGTCTTCCTAGTTTTTATCCTGGGATGTTCGCTTTTTCATCTTTTGCCTCAATGAGCTCCCAAAGGTCCTTTTGTGGAAAGGACAAAAACAGTGTTACCAAACTGTTGAATCAAAAGAAAGATTTAAATCTGTGAGATGAATGCATACGTCACAAAGCAGTTTCTCAGAAATCTTCTTTCTAGTTTTATTTTATTTTATTTTATTTTATTTATTTATTTATTTATTTTATTATACTTTAAGTTCTAGGGTACATGTGCATAACGTGCAGGTTTGTTACATATGTATACTTGTGCCATGTTGGTGTGCTGCACCCATCAACTCGTCAGCACCCATCAATTCATCATTTATATCAGGTATAACTCCCCAATGCAATCCCTCCCCCCTCCCCCCTCCCCATGATAGGCCCCAGTGTGTGATGTTCCCCTTCCCGAGTCCAAGTGAGCTCATTGTTCAGTTCCCACCTATGAGTGAGAACATGCGGTGTTTGGTTTTCTCTTCTTGTGATAGTTTGCTAAGAATGATGGTTTCCAGCTGCATCCATGTCCCTACAAAGGACGCAAACTCATCCTTTTTTATGGCTGCATAGTATTCCATGGTGTATATGTGCCACATTTTCTTAATCCAGTCTGTCACAGATGGACATTTGGGTTGATTCCAAGT
>NC_045445.1:90420477-90431061 GCF_002776525.5 Piliocolobus tephrosceles
TTATGGTATTAGGTCTAACATTTAAGTCTCTAATCCATCTTGAATTATTCTTCGTATAAGGAGTAAGGAAAGGATCCAGTTTCAGCTTTCTACTTATGGCTAGCCAATTTTCCCAGCACCATTTATTAAATAGGGAATCCTTTCCCCATTTCTTGTTTTTGTCAGGTTTGTCAAAGATCAGATGGTTGTAGATGTGTGGCATTATTTCTGAGGACTCCGTTCTGTTCCATTGCTCTATATCTCTGTTTTGGTACCAGTGCCATGCTGTTTTGGTTACTGTAGCCTTGTAGTATAGTTTGAAGTCAGGTAGCGTGTCGCCTCCGGCTTTGTCCTTTTGACTTAGGATTGTCTTTGCAATGCGGGCTCTTTTTTGGTTCCATATGAACTTTAAAGCAGTTTTTTCCAATTCTGTGAAGAAACTCATTGGTAGCTTGATGGGGATGGCATTGAATCTATAAATAACCTCGGGCAGTATGGCCATTTTCATGATATTCATTCTTCCTATCCATGAGCATGGTATGTTCTTCCATTTGTTTGTGTCCTCTTTGATTTCACTGAGCAGTGGTTTGTAGTTCTCCTTGAAGAGGTCCTTTACATCCCTTGTAAGTTGGATTCCTAGGTATTTTATTCTTTTTGAAGCAATTGTGAATGGAAGTTCATTCCTGATTTGGCTCTCTGCTTGTCTGTTACTGGTGTATAAGAATGCTTGTGATTTTTGCACATTAATTTTGCATCCTGAGACTTTGCTGAAGTTGCTTATCAGCTTAAGAAGATTTTGGGCTGAGACAATGGGGTTTTCTAAATATACAATCATGTCATCTGCAAACAGGGACAATTTGACTTCTTCTTTTCCTAACTGAATACCCTTAATCTGAAGATATTTTGTTTTTCACAACATGCCTCAATGTGTTCCCAAATATCTCTTCATAGAGTCTACAAAAACAGTGTTTCCAAACAGCTGAATGCAAAACAGGTTTAACTCTGCAAGATGAGTGCACACATCACAAACTGATTTCTCAGAAAGCTTTTTTCTCGTTTTTATCGTGAGATATTCACTATTTCTCCATTTGCCTCAATGAGTTCTCTAATATTCATGTGCAGAATGGACAGAAACAATGTTTCCCAATTGCTGAATCAAAACAAAGGTTTAACTCTGTCAGATGAAGGCCCACATTCCACAGCAGTTTCTCAGAAACCTTCTTTCTAGTGTTAATTTGAAGATATTTCCTTTTTAACCATAGGCCTCAATCTGCTCCCAAATATTCCTTCACAGATTCTACAAAAACAGTGTTTCCAAACTGAGCAATGAAAAAAAAATTTTTGACTTTGAGAGATGAATGCAGACATCACAAAGCAGTTTCTCAGATAGCTGCCTTCTAGGTTTATCCTGGGATATTTGCTTTTTTGCCTTTTATCTCAATGAGCTCCCAAATGTCCTTTCGCAGAATGGACAGAAACAATGTTTCCAAACTGCTGAATCAAAAGAAAGTTGTAACTCTGTGAGATGAATGCGCACATCACAAAGCAGTTTATCAGAAAGCTTCTTTCTTGTATTTATCTGGAGTTATTTTCTTTTTCACCACAGCCCTCAATGCACTCAAAAAAAACTTTCACAGATTGTACAAAAACAGTGTTTCCAAACCACTGAGTGAAAAGAAAGGTTTAACTCTGTGACATGAATACACACATCATAGAACATTTTCGCAGATAGCTGCCTTCTAGTTTTTATCCTGAGATATTGGACTCTTGGCCTCAATGAGCTCTCAAATATCCTTTCACTAAATGAAATAAAACAGTGTTTCCAAACAGCTGAACCAAAAGAAAGCTTTAACTCTGTGAGACTAATGCCCACATCACAAAGCAGTTTCACAGAGAGCTTTCTTCTAATTTTTATCCTGAGATATTCCATTTTTTGCCATTGGTGAGGTCCTTTATGTCCATTTGCAGAATGGATAAAAAGAGTGGTTTGATACTGTGGAATCAAAACAAAGGTTTACCTCTGTGAGATGAATGCACATATCACAAAGCAGCATCTCAGAAAGCTTCTTTGTAGTTTTTTTTCTGAAGATATTTTCTTTTTCACCATAGGCCTCAATGTGATCCCAAATATACCTTAGCAGATTTTACAGAAACAGTCGTTCCAAAAAGATGAATGCAAAGAAAGGTTTACCTCTGTGAGATGATTGCACACATAACAAAGCAGCTTCTCAGACAGCTTCCTTCTAGTTTTTATCATGAGATATTCACTTTTGGCCATTTGTCTCAATGAGCTCTCTAATCTTCATATGCAGAATGGACATAAAGAGTGTTTCCAATTTGTTGAATCAAAAGAAACTTTTAACTCTGTGAGATGAATGTGCACTTCACAAAGTGGTTTCTCAGATAGATTTGTTCTGAGATAACTTTTTATCCTGGGATACTCGATTTTTTGCCATGGTCTCAATGAGCTCCCAAATGTCCATTTGCAGAATGGACAAAAACTGTGTTTCCAAACTGTTGAATGAAAAGATAGTTTTATCTCTGTGAGATGAATGCACACATCACAAAGCATTTTTCTCAGAAAAATTCTTTCTAGTTTTTATCTGAGGATGTATTCTTTTTCACTGTAGGCCTCCATGTGCTCCCAAATATCCCCTCACAGATTCTACAAAAACAGTCTTTCCAAACTGCTGAATGAAAAGATAGGTTTAACTCTGAGAGATGAATGCACTCATTAAAAAGTAGTTTCTCAGATGGCTTCTTTCTAGTTTTTATCCTTTGATATTTGTTTATTCACTATTGGCCTAAGTGAGCTCCAAAATGTCCATTCACAGAATGGACAAAAACAGTTTTTCCAAATTACTGAATTAAAAGAAAGGTTTAACCCTGTGAGAAGAATGCATACATCAAAAAGCAGTTTCTCAGAAAGCTTCTTTTTAGTTTTTATCTGAAGATATTTTCTTTTCTCCACAGTTGTCAATGCACTCCCAAATATCCCTTCACAGATTCTACAAAAACAGTGTTGTCAAATCCCTGAATGAAAAGAGAGGTTTAAATCTGCGACCTTAATGCGCACATCACAAGGTGGTTTCACAGATAGCTTCCTTCTGGTTTTATCCTGAAACATTCAATTTTTTGCCATTGGACTCAATGAGCTCCCAAATGTCCTTTCACAAAATGGACTAAAGCAGTGTTTCCAAACAGTTGCATCAAAAGAAAGGTGTAACTCTGTGAGATGAATGCCCACATCACAAAGCAGTTTCTCAAAAAGCTTCTTTTTGCTTTCTATGTGAAGATATTTTCTTTTTCACCACAGGCCTCAATTTGCAAACAAATATCCCTTCACAGACTCTACAAAAACAGTGTTTCCACACTGCTTTGTGAAAGAAATGTTCAGTCTGTGAGATGAATGCTCACATCACAAAGCGGTTTGACAGATACCTTCCTTCTAGTTTTTATCCTGGGATATTCGCTATTTCCCCATTGGCCTCAATGAGTTCCCAAATGTCCAAACACGGAATAGACAAAAACTCGGTTTAGAAACTGCTGAATCAAAGGGAAGGTTTTACTCTGTGAGATGAATGCATCCATCACCAAGCATTGTCTCAAAACGCTTCTTTCTTGTTTCTATCTGAAGATATTTTCTTTGTCGTGATAGACCTCAGTGGACTCCCAAATATCACTTTGCAGATTGTACAAGAACAGTATTTCTAAATAGGTGAATGAAAAGAAAGGTTTAACTCTGTGAGTGTAATACAAACATCACAAAATGTTTTTTCAGATTGCTTCCTTCTATTTTTTACCATGGAATATTCTATTTTTCGCCATTTGCCTATATGAGCTCCCAAATGTCCATTCATAGAATGAATAAAAACAGTGTTTCAAAACTGCTGCCTCAAAAGAAAACTTTAACTCAGTGAGATGAATGAATACATCACAAAGCAGTTTCTCAGAAAGGTTCTTTCTAGTTTTTATCTGAGGATATTTTCTTTTTCACCATAGGCCTCAATGTGCTCCCAAATATACCTTCACAGATACTACAAAAACAGTCTTTCCTACCTGCTGAATGAAAGTAAAGATTTATGTCTGTAAGATGAATGGACACATCACAAAGCATTTCCTCAGAGAAATCTTTCTATTTTTTCATCCTTGTATATTCAATTTTCCATCATTGGCCTCAATGAGCTCCCAAATGTCCATTCCCAGAATAGACAAAAACAGTGTTTTCAAAGAGCTGAAAAAAAAGAAATATTTAAGTCTGTGGGATGAATGCACACATCACAAAGAAGTTTCACAGATAACTTCTTTCTAGTTTTTATCTGGGGATATTGAATTTTTCCTCATAGGCCCCAATGGGCTTCCAAATGACCCTTTGCAGATTCTAAAAAAATGGTGTTTGCAACCTGATGAATCAGTAGAAAGGTGTAACATTGTGAGATGAATCCACACATCACAAAACACTTTCACAGATAACTGCTTTCTAGTTTTTGTCTGTGGATTTTTCGTTTTTCTTCCTAGGACACAATAGACTTCAAAATGTCCCTTCTCAGCCACTACAAAAAGAGTGTTTCCAACCTGTTGAATCACAAGAAAGTTTTAACTCTGTGAGGTGAATCCATATATTACCAAGCCGTTCCACAGATTGCTTCCTTCTAGCTTTTATCTGGATATATTTGTTTTTTTCCCATAGGCCTCAATGTGCTCCCAAATGTCCCTTTGCAGATTCTCCAAAAAGAATTTCCAACCTGCTGAAAGAAAAGAAATGTTTAACTCCATGAGATGAATCAAAAACCAGTTTTGCAGATAGCTTTAATCTAGGTTTTATCTTGAGATATTCTGTTTTTCCCAAAAGACTTCAATAAGATCTCAAATGTCCCTATGCAAACTCTACAAAAAAAGTGTTTTTAACCTGCTGAATCAAAGAAAAAGTTTAATTCTGTGAGTTGAATCCACATATCTCAAAGCAGTTTCACAGATAGATTCTTTCTAGGCTTTATAAGGGGATAAAACATTTTTCCTCATAGGCCCCAATGGGCTACCACATGTCCCTTTGCAGATTCTTCAAAAAGAGTGTTTCCAATCTGCTGAATTAAAAGAAGGGTTTAATTCTGTGAGACAAATCCACACATCACCAAGCAGTTTAGCAGACAGGTTTTTGTAG
Source organism: Piliocolobus tephrosceles (assembly GCF_002776525.5). NCBI lineage: Eukaryota > Metazoa > Chordata > Mammalia > Primates > Cercopithecidae > Piliocolobus > Piliocolobus tephrosceles. The sequence continues at coordinate 90,425,618 of NC_045445.1, forward strand.
TGTCTATCTGGGGATATTCGAGTTGTTTTCCACAGGCCTTAATGGTTCCCAAATGTCCTTTTCCAGATTCTACAAAAAGATTTTTTTCAAATTGCTGAATCATAAGAAAGGTTCAACTCTGTGAGATCAATACAGAAATCACAAAGCAGTTGCATGGATAGCTTCTTTGTAATTTTTCTGTGAGGATATTCGTTTTTTCCACATATGCCTCAATGGGCTCCAAAATGTACCTTTTTGGATTCCAAAAAAAGACAGCTTCTTTCTGGTTTTCATCTGGGGATACTGATTTTTTCCTATAGTCCTCAATGGGCTCCTAAATGTCCCTTCATTGATGCTTTCAAAAGAGTGTTTTCAACCTACTGAATCAAAAGAAAGGTTTACCTCAGTTAAATGAATTCACATGTCACCACACAGTTTCATTGATAGCTTCTTTGTAGTTTTCTTCTGGTGATTTTTTATTTTTCCCCATAGGTTTCAATGGGCTCCCAAATATCTTTTTGCAGATTCTAAAATAAAGAGTGTTTTCAACGTGCTGAATCAAAAGAAAGCTGTAACCCTGTGAGATGAATCCAAAAATCACATAACAGTTTAACAGGTAGCTTTTTTCTAATTTTTATGAGGGATATTTGGCTTTACCACTTAGGCACCAGCAAGCTCCCAAATGTTCCTTCACAGATTCTACAAAAAGAGTGATTCCAACCTGCTAGTGAAAAGAAAGGTTTAAGTCTGTGGGATACATCCACTTATCACCAAACCATTTCACAGATAGCTTCTTTTTTAGTTTTTATCTGCGGATATTCACTTTTTATCCATAGGCCCCAATGGGCCTCAATGGCCTCCCAAATGTCCCATCACAGATTCTATGAAAATAGTGTTTTCAATTTGCTGAATCAACAGAAAATTTTAAATCTGTGAGAAGAATCCACACATCACCAAGTAGTTTCACAGATAGCTTCATTCTAGTTTTTATCTGGGAATAGTCTTAGTCCTCAAAGGGCTTCAAAATATCTTGTTGCAGATTCTACAAAAGGAGTGTTTCCAACCTCCTTAAGCAAAAGAAAGCTTAAACTCAGTGAGTGGAATGCACACATCCCCAAGTAGTTTCACATATAGCTTCTTTCTAGTTTTTATTTGGCGATGTTCGGTTTTTCCTCATAGGACTCAGGGCTCAAAAATATCCCTTTGCAGATTCTACCAAAAGAGTGTTTTCAACCTTCTGATCAAAATAAATGTTTAACTCTGTGAGATGAATCCACACATAACCAAGCAGTTTCACAGATAGCTTCTTTCTAGTTTTTATGTGGGTATATTCTGTTCCTTTCCCTAGCCCTCAAAGGGCTCCTAAATGTCCTTTCACAGATTATACAAAAAAAAGTGTTTCCAACCTGCTGAGTCAAAAGAATGGTTTAGTTCTGTGTGATACATCCACACATCACCAACCAGTTTCACAGATAGCTTCTTTATAGTCTTTATCTGGGGATATTTCCTTTTGACCCATAGGCCCCAATGGGCTCCCAAATGTCCCTTGGCAGGTTCTACAAAAAAAGAGTGTTTCCATCGGGCTGAATTTAAAGAAATGTTTATCTTGGTGAGATGAATCTACATATCACCAAGCAGTTTCACAGATAGCTTCTTTCTAGTTTTCATCTGGAGATATTTGGTATTTCCCATTAGGCCTCAGTGAGTTCAAATATGTCTTTTTGCAGATTCTACAAAAAAAGTGTCTCCAACCTGCTGAATCAAAAGAAAAGTTTAATACTGTGTCATGAATTCACACATCACAAAGAAGTTTCGCAGATTGTTTCTTTCTAGTTTTTATCTGGGAATATTCGATGTTCCCCTAAGGCCCCAAAGGGTTCCAAAATGACCCTTCACAGATACAACAAAAAGAATGTTTCCAACCTGCTGAAACAAAAGAAAGGCTTAACTCTGTGGGATGAATCCAGACATCAGAAAGCACTTTTACAGATACCTTATTTCTAGTTTTTATCTGGTGTTATTCAGTTTTTCCCCACAGACTTTAATGTGCTCCCAAATGTCTTTCTGCATATTGTATAAAAAGAGTGTTTCCAACATACTGCATCAAAAGAAAGGTTTAACTCTGTGAGGTAAATCCACACATCGCAAGTCAGTTTTACAGATAGCTTCTTTCTAGTATTTATTTGGGGATATTTGTTTTTTCCCAATTGGCAACAATGGGTTTCAAATGTCCCTTTGCAGATTCTACAAAAAAAGTGTTCCCAACCAGCTGAATCAAAAGAAAGGTTTAACACTGTAAGATGAATGCTGACATCACAAAGCAGTTTCCAGGATAGCTGTTTTCTAGTTTTTATCTAGGGATATACTGTTTTTCCCATAGGCATCAATGGACTCCAAAATGTCTCTTCACAGATTTTACAAAAAGACTGCTTCCAACCTGCTTAATCAAAATAAAGGTTTATCTCTGGGACATAAATGCACACATCACCAAGCAGTTTAAATGATAGCTTCTTTCTAGTTTTTATCTGGGGATATTCGGTTTTTCCCCATTAGTCACAATATGCTCCCAAATGTTCCTTTTCAGATTCTACAAGAAGAGTGTTTCCAACCCGCTGAATCAAAGAGAAGGTGTCACTCTGTGAGATGAATCTGCACATCCTGAAGCTGCTTCATAAATACCTTCTTTCTTTTTTTATGTGGGGATATTTGCTTCATCCCCATAGGGCTCCATCAACTCCCAAATGTCCCTTTGCAGATTCCACAAAAAGAGTGGTTCCAACCTGCTGAATAAAAAGAAATGTTTACTTCTGTGAGATGAAGCCACACATCACAGAGCAGTTTCACAGATAGCTTCTTTCTAGTTTGTATCTGAGATATTTTTTTGTCCATACACCACAATGGACTCCAAAATGTCCTTTCACATATACTACAAAAAGACTGTTTCCCACCTGTTGAATAAATACAGTGGTTTAACTCCATGAGATGAATCCATGTATCACCAAGATCCTTCACAGAGAGCTTCCTGCTAGTTTTATCTGGGAATATTCTGTTTCTCCCCATAGGAATAAATTGGCTCCCATATGTCCTTTTGCCGATTCTACAAAAAGAGTGTTTCCAACTCACTAAATAAAGAGATAATATTAACTCTCTGAGATGACTCCACATATAGCTAAGCAGTTTCACACAATGCTACTTTCTAGTTTTCAACTGGGGATATTTGATTTCGCCCCATAGACCAAAATGGGCTCCCAAATATCTCTTCAGAGATTCTACAAAGATAGTGTTTCCAACCTGCTGAATCAAAAAGTTTTAACTCTGTGAGATGAATCCATACATCAACAAGCCATTTCACAGAAAGCTTCTTTTCAGTTTTTATCTGGGGATATTCTCTTATTCCCCTTAGGTCTCAATGTGCCTCTAAATGTCCATTCAAAGATTCTCCAAAAACGTGTTTTTAACCTGCAAAATCAAAACATAGTTTTAATTCTTTGAGATGAATGCACACATCACAAAACACTTTCACAGATAGTTCTTTTTGTATTTGTCTGGGGGTATTTTGTTTTTCCCCTAGGCCTCAATGGGTTTCCAAGTGTTTCTCTGCAGATTCTACAAAAAGAGTTTCCAAGCCGGTGAATCAAAATAAATGTTTATCTCTGTAAGATGAATCCACAGAACACAAAGCAGTTTCACAAATAGCTTCTTTTTACATTTCATCTGAAGATACTATCTTTTCTACCACAGGCTTTAGAATATCCCTTCAGATTCTATGAAAAGAGTGCTTCCAACCTGCTGAATCAAAGCAAAGGTTTTACTCTTTTCGATGAATTCACACATCACAAAGCAGTTTCACAGATTGTTTCTTTCTAGTTTTTATGTGGGAATATTCAGTATTTCCCCATTGGTGACAATGGGCTCCCAACTGTCCCTTTGCAGATTCTACAAAAAGAGCATTTCCAATTTGTTGAATCAAAGGAAAGGTTTAACTCTGTGGGATGAATCCACTCGTCACCAACCAGTTTCACAGATAGCTTATTTCTAGTTTTCATTCATGGAAATTATGTCTTGCCCCGTAGGTATCAATGGACTCCCAAATATCCCTTTGCAGATTTACCAAAAGAATGTTTCCAACCTGCTCATCAAAATAAATGTTTAACCTTATGAGATTAATCCACACATCACAAAACCGTTTCACAGATAGATTCTTTCCAGTTTTTATGTGAGGATAGTCCATTCTCCCCCTTACACCTTAATGGGCCCCCAAATGTTTCTTTGCAGATACTAGAAAAATAGTTTTTCCATCCTGTAGAGTCAAAAGAAAGATTTAACACTGTGAGATGAATCCACACATCACAAAGCAGTTTCAGAGATAGATTCTTTCTAGTTTTTATCTGGGAATATTCAGTTTTTCACCATAGGCCACTGTGTGCTCCAAATTTCCCTTCAAGATTCTATAAAAGGAGTGTTTCCAACCCACTGAGTCACAGGAAATATTTTTAAAATGCGAGATGAATCCACAGAATACAAGGCAATTTCCCAGATAGCCTTTTCCTTTTTTTTTTTTTTTTTTTAATCTGGGAATGTTCAGTTTTTCACCATTGGCCTCAAAGGGTTCCTGAGTGTCCCTTCATAGATTCTACGAAAAGGGTGTTTCCCATCTGCTGAATGGAAAGAAATGTTTAACTCTGAGAGCTGAATCCATACATCCCAATGCAGTTTCACAGATATCTTCTTTCTAGTTTTTATGTTGGGATATTCTGTTTTTCCCCATACACCTCAGTAAGTATGCAGTCCCTAGGCAGATTCTACGAAAAGAGTGTTTTTAAACTGCTGATTCAAAGGAAAAGTTTTATTCTGTGAGTTGAATCCCCACGTCTTAAAGCAGTTTCACACATAGTTTCTTTCTAGTTTTTACCTGGAAATATTAGGTTTTTCCTTATAGGCCTCAATGCAATCCCAAACGTCCCTTCACAGATTCTACAAAAAAAGTGCTTCCAACTTTGCTGATTCAAAAGTAAGATTTACTTCTGTGAGATAAATCTACCCATCACCACACAGTTTCACAGATAGCTTCTTTCTATTTTTTATCTAAGGATATTTGGTTTTCCCCTTAGGCCTTGGTGGGTTCTTAAATGTCCCTTCACAGATTCTAAAACAAAAGTGTCTCCACCTGCTGAATCAATAGAAAGTTTGTTTCCATAGGCCTCAGTTGGTTCCCAAATGTTACTTTGGAGATTCTACAAATATAGTGCTTCGAACCTGTTGAACCAAAGGAAAGTTTTACCTCTGTGAACTGAATCAACACATCACCAAGCACTTTCACAGATAGTTTCTTTCTAGCTTTTATCTGGGGATATTTGTTTTTTTCTCCATAGGCTTCCATAAGCTCCAAAATATTTCTTTGCAGATCCTACAAAAAACTATTTCCAACCTGTTGAGTCAAAGGAAAACTTTAGCTCTGTGAGTTG
>NC_045445.1:90431071-90449332 GCF_002776525.5 Piliocolobus tephrosceles
TGTCCCTTTGAAGATTCTTCAAATACACTGTTTCCAACCTGTTGAATGAAAAGAAAACTTTAACCCTGTGAGTTGAATCCACACATCTCAAAGCAGTTTCACAGATAGCTTCTTTCTAGGTTTTATAAAAGGAAATTAGGTTTTCCTCATAGGCCTCAATGGGCTCTGATATGTCCCTTCAAAGATTATACAAAAACAGTGCTTCTGACCCTGTTGAAATAAAAGAAATATTTATCTCTGTGATATGAATCCACTCATTATGAAGAAGTTTCACAAATAGGTCTTTTTTAGTTTTTTTCTGGGGATATTTGGTTTTTCTCCAAAGGCCTCAATGAGCTCCCAAATGAACCCTTGCAGATATCACAAAAAAAGTGATCCCAATCTGCTAAATCAAAAGAAAATTTCAACTCTGTGAGATCAATCCACACATCACAAAGTATATACACAGAAACTTTCTAGTTTTTCTGTGAGGATATTCATTTCTTCCCCATATGTTTCAATGGGCTCTAAAATGTACCTTCTCAGATTCTACAAAAAGAGTGTTTTCAACATGCTGAATCAAAAGAAAGGTTTATCTCTGTGAGTTGAACCCACACATCACAGAGCAGTTTCACAGATTGCTTCTTTTTAGTTTTTACCTCGTGATATTCTATTTTTCTTCATAGGCCTCAGTGGGCTACAAAATGTCCCTTCATACAAATAGTACAAAGAGAGTGTTGCCAACCTGCTAAATCAAAAATAAGGTTTAACTATGTGAGATGGATCCATACATCACAAAGGAGTTTTACAGGTATATTATTTCTGGTTTTATCTGGGGATACCTGGTTTTTCCCTATAGGCTTCAATGGGCTCTCAAATGTCCCTTCACAGATACTTCAAAAAGAGTGTTTACAACCTGCTGAATCTGAAGAAAGGATTACCTTTGTGAGATGAATCCAAACATAACCAAGCAGTTTCACAGATAACTTCTTTCTAGTTTTTATCTGGGGTTTTTCAGTTTTGCCTCATAGGCCTCAATGGACTCCCAAATCTCCTTTTGTAGATTCTACAAAAAGAGTGCTTCCAACATGCTGAATCAAAAGAAAGTTTTAGCTCTGAGAGATGAATCCAAACATCTCAAAGCAGTTTCACAGATCTCAAAGCAGTTTCACAGATAGCTTCTTTCTAGATTTTATCTGGGAATCGTCTTTTTTTGTTGCTGTTGTTGTTGTTGTTTGTTTATTGACAGAGTCTCACTCTGTGGCCCAGGCTGGAGGGCAGTGGTGGTATCTCAGCTCACTGCAAGCTCTGCCTCCTGGGTTCATGCCATTCTCCTGCCTCAGCCTCCTGAGTAGCTGGGACTGCAGGCACCCACCACCAAGACCAGCTAATTTTTTGTATTTTTAGTAGAGACGGGGTTTCCCTGTGTTAACCAGGATGGTCTCAGTCTCCTGACCTCATGATCCACCTACCTCCACCCCCAAAAGTGCTGGGATTACAGACATGAGCCAATGTGCCTGACCAGGATATTCAGTTCTCTTCCATAGGCATCAATTGGGTCACAGATATCCCTTCACAGATTCTACAAAAAAAGTGTTTCAAACTTGCTGAATGAAAAGAAAGGTTAAACTCTGTAAGAGGAATCCACACATCACCACGCAGTTTCACAGATAACTTATTTCTAGTTCTTAACTAGGGATATAGGGTTTTTCCACATAGACCTTAATCGGCTCCAAAACTTCCCTTCAAAGATTCTACAAAAGAATGTTTACAACCTGCTGAATCAAAACAAACAATTAACTGTGTGAGATGAATCCAGATATCACCAGGAAACTTGAAATTTAGCTTTTTTCAATTTTTTATCTGGGGATATTAATTTCTTTCATTAGGCCTCAATAAGCTTTGAAATGCCCCTTCACAAATTCTACAAAAGCATGTGTCTGCAACCTGCTGAATTGAAAGAAACTTTTAACTTTGTGAGTTGAATCAACCCATCACCAAGCAGTTTCACAGGTAGTTTCTTCCTAGTTTTTATCTGCAAATATTCTTTCTTCCTCATAGGCCTCCAAGGGCTCCCAAGTGTCCCTTCTCAGAGTCTATGAAAAGAGTGTTTTTAACCTGCTGAATCAAAAGAAAGCTTTTACTCTGTGAGTTGAATCAACACATCACCAAGCTGTTTCACAGAGAGCTTCTTAACAGTTTTCATCTGTAGATATTCCCTTTTTGTGAATATGCCTTAATGGGGTCCTGAATGTCCTGTCACAAAATTAACAAAAGTAGTGTTTTCAACCTGCTGAATCAACAGACAGTTTTAGCTCTGTGAAATGAATCCACTTATCACCAAGGAGTTTCACAGATAGCCTCTTTCTAGCTTTTATCTGAAGATAATCTATTTTTTCCCTTAGTTCTCAATGGGCTTAAAAATATTCCTTTGTAGATTCTATAAAAGAGTATTTCCAGCCCTCTTAATCAAAAGAAAGTTTAAACTCAGTGAGTGGAATGCCCACCTCACCAAGTAGACTCACACATAGCTTCTTTCTAGTTTTTATTTGGGGATATTTAGTTTTTCCTCACAAGACTCAAAGGGATCAAAAATGTCTCCTAGCAGATTCTACCAAAAGAGTATTTCCAAACTTCTGATCAAAAGAAATGTTTAACTCTGTGAGATGAATCCACACATGACAAGCAGTTTCACAGATTGCTTCTTCCTTGTTTTTATGTGGGGAAATTCAGTTTCAGTTTCTTCCCATAAGCCTCAAAGTCTCCAAAATGTCCCTACGCAGAGTATACAAAAAAAAAAGTGTTTCCAGCATGCTGAGGCAAAGGAAAGGTTTAACTCTGTGAAATACACTCACACATTACCAAGCAGCTTCACAGATAGCTTCTTTCTAGTTTTCGTCTGGGAATATTTGCTTTTTACCCCTAGGCCCCAATGGTCTCTGAAGTGTCCCTTCACAGGTTCTACAAAAAGAGTGTTTCCTTCCTGCTGAATTGAAAGAAAAGTTTATGTCGGTGAGCATAATCTACACATCACCAAGCAGTTTCAGAGATAGCTTCTTTCTAGTTTTTATCTGGGTATATTCTGTTTTACCCCATAGGCTTCAAAGGGCTCAAAATGTCTGTTTTCAGATTCTACAAAAAGAGCATATACAACCTGGTGAATCAAAAGAAAGGTGTAACTCTGTGAGATGAATTCACACATCACCAAGCATTTCCATCTCTTGATTCTTTCCGGTTTTTATCTGAGAATTTTGGATTTTTCCCCCCACAGTCCTCAAAGGACTCTGAAGTGTCCCTTCATGGATTCTACAAAAACAGTGTTTCCAACCTGCTGAATAAAACAAAAGTTTCAACTCTGTTAGATGAATCCACACATCACCAAGAAGTTTCACAGATAGCTTCTTTCTAGTTTTTACCTGTGGTTATTGGAATTTTCCCCATATGACTCAATGTGATCGCAAATGTTTCCTCACACATTCTACAAAAAGAGTATTTCCAATCTGTTGAATCAAAAGAAAGGATTAATTGTGTGAAATGAATCCACACATAACAAGCAGTTTCACTGCTAGCTTTTTTCTAGTTTTCATCTGGGGAAATTAGGTTTTCCCTTATCAGTCTCAATTGGCTCCCAAGTGTCCTTTTGCAGATTCTACCAAAGGAGTGTTTCCAACCTGCTGAATCAAACGAAAGGTTTAACATTGTGAGACGAATCCACACATGAAAAAGCAGTTTCAAAGTTAGTTTCTTTCTAGTTTTTATCTGTGGAAACTCGGTTTTATCCCATAGGCCTCAAAGGGCTACAAAATGTCCTTTTGTGGATTCTACAAAAAGAGTGTTTCCAACCTGCTGAAGCAAAAGAAAGGTTTATCTATGTGAGATGAATCCACACTTCAGAAAGTATTTTCACAGATAGCTTCTTTCTAGTTTTTATCTGTGGGTATTCAGTATTTCTCCAACAGCCTCAACGGGCTTCCAAATATCCCTTTGCAGATTCTACAAAAACAGTGTTTCCAACCTACTGTATCAAAAGAAAGGTGATTAAGTTACACAACAAAAAGCAGTTTCACAAATATCTTCTTTCTAGTTTAATCTGGGGACATTCAGTTTTTCCCCATAGTCCAAAATGGACTCTCAAATGTCCCATTGCAGATTGTATGAAGAGCGTTTCCAACCAGGTGAATCAAACAAAAGAACTCACTCTATGAGATGATTCCTCCCACCAAAAATCCCTCCCATCACAAAGCAATTTCATAGATCACTTCTTTCTAGTTTTTATGTGCAGATATTAGGTTTTTTTCCATAGGCCACAATTAAGTCCCAAATGTCCTTTCACAGATTCTGCAAAAAGAGTGTTTCCAACCTGCTGAATTAAAGAAAAATTTTACCTCTGTGAGATCAATCCACACATCACCAAGCACTTTCACAGATAGCTTCTTTCTGGTTTTTATTGGGGAGTATTCCATTTTTCTCTTTGGTCTCAATGTGCTCCCAAATATTTCTTGGCAAATTCTGCAAGAAGAGTGTTTTTAACCTGCTGAATCAAAAGAAGGGTTTACCTTTGTGAGATCAATCTTCACATCACAAAGCAGTTTCACAGATAGTTAGTAGATTCCATCTTGAACTATTCAGGTTTTCCCCATAGGCCTCAATGGTTTCCCAAGAGTCCCTTCACAGATTCTACAAGAATAGTGTTTCTACCCTACTGAATCAAAAGAAAGGTTTAACTCTGTGTGATGAATCCACACAACACAAAGCAGTCTCACATATACCTTCTTACTATTTTTTATCTGGGAATATTCCATTTTTCCCCATGGGCCTGAAAAGGTGCTCAAATGCCCCTTGGCAGGTTCAACAGAAAAGGGTTTCCAACCTGGTGAATGAAAAGAGAGTTTTAACTCTGTGAGATGAATCCACACATCACAAAGCAGTTTGACAGATAGCTTCTTTCTGGTTTTTATTTGGGGGTATTCAATGTTTCCCATTGGCCTCAATGTGCTCCCAAATGTTCCATGGCAGATTCTGCAAGAAGAGTGTTTTTAACATGCTGAATCAAAAGAAGGGTTTACCTTTGTGAATTGAATCCACATATCACAAAGCAGTTTCATAGACAGCTGATTTGTAGATTCTATCTGGAAATATTCACTTTTCCCAATAGGCCTCAATGGTTTCCCAAATGTCCCTTTGCAGATACTACATAAAGAGTGTTTCTACCTTGCTGAATCAAAAGAAAGTTTCAACTCTGTGTGATGAATCCACACAACACAAAGCAGCCTCACAAACACATTCTTACTATTTTTTATCTGGGAATATTCCAGTTTCCCCCATGGACCTGAAAGGGCACTCAAATGTCACTTTGAAGTTTTTACAAAAAAGGGCTTTCAACCTGCTGAATCAAAACAGAGGTTTAACTCTGTCAGAATAATCCACATATCACAAAGCAGTTTCACAGATCGCTTCTGTCTAGTTTTTAATGTAAGGATATTCTGTGTTTTCCCATTGGCCCCAAAGGGCTCCAAAATGTCCCTTTGCAGATTCTGCAAAAAGAATACTTCCAACCTGCTGAGACAATAAAATATTTTAACTCTATGTGATGAATCTATGCAACACCAGGGAGTTTCACAGACAGTTTTTTTTTTTCTAGTTTTTATTTTGGGATATTTGGTTTTTCCCCCATATGCCTCAATGTACTCTCAAATATCACTTGGCAGATTCTGCATAAGAGTGTTTTAACTTGCTGAATCAAAAGAAAGGTTTCCCTCTGTGAGATGAATCCACACATCAGAAAGCAGTTTCACAGATAGCTTCTTCCTAGTTTATATCTGGGAATATTCTGTTTTTCCCCAATGCCTCAGTGTGATCCCAAGTGTTTCTTTGCAGATTCCACAAAAAGAGTGTTTCCAGCCTGTTGTATCAGAAGAGAGGATAAACTGTGCCACATGAATCCAAACATAACCAAGGGGTTTCACAGATAGCTTCTTTCTAGTTTATTATCTGGGAACATTTGCTTTTTTCCCATAGGCCTCAAGAGGCTCTCAAATATCCCTTTGCAAGTTCTACAAAAAGAATGTTTGCAACCTGCTGTTTCAAAATAAAATTTAACACAGTGAGATGAATCCACATATCACCAAGCATTTTCACAGAAAGCGTCTTTCTAGTTTTTATCTTGGGATATTTGTTTTATTTCCATAGGCCTCAATGGGCTCCTAATTGTCCCTTCACAGTTTCTGGAAAAAGAGTGTTTCCAACCTGCTGAATCAAAATGAAGGTTCAACTCAGGGAGAAGAATCGACACTCCAACAAGAAGTTACATTAATAGGTTCTTTCAAGTTTTTAACAGGAGATATTCTGTTTTACACACATAGGCCTCAAGGGGATTTGAAAAGACCCTTCACAGATTCTACACAAAGAGTGTTTACAACCTGCCACATTAAAGGAAATGTTTAACTGTATGAGATGAATCCACACATCACCAGGCTGTTTCACAGATAGCTTCTTTCTAGTTTTTTTTCTTGGGAGATTTGGTTTTTCCCCATAGGCCTCAACGATTTCCCAAATGTCCCTTCACAGATTCTATAAGAAGAATTTTTCCAACCTGATGAATCAAACAAAAGGTGAAACTCTCTGAGATTAATCCACACATCACCAAGCAGTTTCACAGATAGCTTCTTTCTAGTTTTTATCTGGTAATATTAGGGTTTTCCCAATAGGCTCCAAAGGGCTCTGAAATGTCCCTTCAGAGAATCTCAAAAAGAGTGTTTCCAATCTTCTGAATCACAAGAAAGATTTAATTCTGTGAAATGAATCTACGCATTGCACAGCAGTTTAACAGATAGTTTCTTTCTAGTTTTTGTCTGGGCATAATTGGTTTTTCCCAATAGGCCTCAAAAGGCCACCAAATGTCCCTTTGCAGATTCTATAAAAAGAGGATTTCCAACTTACTGAATCAAAAGTAACTTTTAATTCTGTGAGATAAGTCCAGACATCACAAAGCAGATTCACAGATAACTTGTTTCTAGTTTTAATCTGGGGATATTTGGTTTTTCCCCGTAGATCTCAATGGGCTTCCAAATGTTCCTTAGTAGATACTACAAACAGACCTTTTCTAACATGGTGAATCAAAAGATAGGTTTAACTCTGTGAAATGAATCCATACATCACCAAACAGTTTCACAGATAGCTTTTTTTAATTTGTATCTGAGGATGTTCTCTTTTTTTGTGTGTATGACTCAGTCTACTCCCATATATTCCTTCGCAGATTCTAAGAAAAAGAATGTTTCCAGCCTGCTGAATCAAAAGAAAGGTTTTACTCTGTGAATTGAATGCCCCCATCACAAGGCAGTTTCACAGATAACATCTTTTTAGTTTTTATCTGAGCATATTTGCTTTTTCTTCATAGGCCTCAAGGGGTCTCAAAAGTCCCTCTGCAGATTCTGCAAAAAGAGTGCTTCCAACTGGATGAATCAAAAGCAAGTTTAACTCTGTGAGATGAATCGACACCTCACCAGGAATTTTCACGATAACTTCTTTTTAGTTTTCATCTGGGGATATTCAGTTTTTCCTCATAGGCATCACTGAGCTTTCAAATTACCCTTCACAGATTCTACAAAAAGAGTTTTTCCAAACTGCTGAATCAAAAGAAAGGTTTAACTCTGTTAGAGTATCCACATATCTCAAGGCAGTTTTACAGGTTGCTTCTTTCTAGTTTTTATCTGGAAATATTCAGTTTTACCAAATAGGTGTTAATGGACTCCCAAATATCCTTTCACAGATTATACAAAAAGAGTGTTTCCAATCTGTTGAACTAAAAGAAAGGTTTACCTCTCTGAGATCAATCCACACATCACCAGGCATTTTCACAGATATCTTTTTCCTAGTTTTTATCTAAGGATATTCGGATTTTCCCCAGAGACCTCAATGATTTCCCAAATGTCCCTTCAAAGATTCTACAAAAAGAGGGTTTCTATCATGACGAATCAAAAGTAAGTTTTAATTCTGTGAGATGAATCCACACATCACCAAGGAGTTTCTCAGATAACTTCTTTCTAGTTTTTATCTGGGAATATTCAATTTTTCCCCATAGCTCTCACCAGCTCCCAAATTTCCCTTCACAGATTCTCAAAAAGAGTGTTTCCAACGTTGTGAAACATCAGAAAAACTTAACTTTGTGAAATAAATCCACACATCACAAAGCAGTTTCACAGATAGCTTCTTTCTAGTTTTTATTTGGAGATATTCGATTTTTTTTGCAATAGGCCTCAATGAGCTCTCAAATATCCCTTGGCAGATCCTACAAAAGAATGTTTCCAACATGCTGAGTAAAAGGAAAACTTTAACTCTAGGCAGTGAATACACACATTGCAAAGTAGTTTCACTGATAGCTTCTTTCTAGTTTTTACCTGGTGATGTTTGGTTTTCCCAATAAACTTCAATGGGCTCTCAAGTGTCTTTTTGCAGATTCCACAGAAAGTGTGTTTCTAAATGGCTGAATCAAAAGAAAAGTTTAACTCTGTGATATGAATCCACAGAACATGAAGCATTTTCACAGATACCTTCTTTTTAGTTTTGATGAGGGTATATTCCATTTTTCCCCATAGTCCTCAATGTTCTCCCAAATGTCCCTTATGAGATTCTACAAAAAGAGTGTTTGTAACCTGCTGAGTTAATCCATACACCACAAAGCCTTTTGACAGATATCATCTTTTGAGTTTTTTACTGGGGATATTCCATTTTTGCCCATTGGCCTCAATGGGCTCCTAGATGTTTCTTCACAGATTCTAGAAAAAGAGTTTTTCCACACTGCTGATTCAAAAGAAACGTTTAACTCTGTGAGATGAATCCACAAATCACAAAGCAGTTTCAAAGATAGCTTCTTTCTAGTTTTTATCTCGTTATATTCAGTTTTTCCCCATTGGCTTCAATGGGCTCCCATATGTCCCTTTGCAGATTCTACAAAAAGAGTGTTTCAACCTGTTAACCAAAAGAAATGTTTAATTCTGTGCGATGATGCACACATCATAATGCAGGTTCTAAGACAACTCCTTTCTAGTTTTTATCTGGGGATATTTGTGTTTGTCCCATGGGCCTCAAAGAGCTCTCAAATGTCGCTTTGCAGAATCTATGACAAGAGTGTTTCCAACTTGGTGAATAAAAGTGAAGTTTATAACTCTGTGTGATGAATTCACACATCACAGAGTAGTTTCAGAGATAGCTTCTTTCTACTTTTTACCTGGGAATATTTGTTTTTATTTTCCATAGCCACAATATGGTCCTAAATATCCCTTCCCAAATTATACAAAAACAGTGCTTCAAATATGCTGAATCAAAAAGTCCTTTAACTCTATGAGATGAATCCATATATCATCAAACAGTTTCACAGATAGATTCTTTCTGTTTTTTATCTGGGTATATGTTGTTTTCCTTATAGGCCTCAATGTGCTCTCAAGTGTCCCTTTGAAGATTTTTCAAAAGGAGTATTCTTATTCAGCAGAATCAAAAGAAAGTTTAACTCTGTGAGATGTATCCACACATCAAAAGGCAATTTCACAGATAGCTTATTTGTAGTGTTTGCCTGGAGATATTCAGTTTTTCCCCATAGGCTTCAATGGGCTTCTATCTGTCCCTTCACAGATTCTTCAAAAAGAGTGTTTCCAAAACTGATGAACCAAAATAAAGGTTTAAGTCTGTGAGATGAATTTATAGAACACAAAGCAGATTCACAGATATCTTCTTCGTATTTTTTAGCTGGATATATTCAGTTTTTTCCAATAGGCCTCAGGGGGATCCCAAATATTTCTTCACAGATTCTAGAAGAATATTTTTTCTATCCTGCTGAGTCAAAGGAAAGGTTTAACTCTGTGATATGAATCCACATAAGATAAAGCAGTTTCACACATAGGTTCTTTCTAGTTTTTACTTGGGTATATTCTGTTTTTACCCCTAGGCCACAATAGGTTCTCAAATATCCCTTCTCAGTTTCTTTTTTTTTTTTTTATTTTTTGGGACGGGTCTTGATCTGTTGCCCGGGCTGGAGTGCAGTGGCCGGATCTCAGCTCACTGCAAGCTCCACCTCCCGGGTTTATGCCATTCTCCTGCCTCAGCCTCTGGAGTAGCTGGGACTACAGGCGCCCGCCACCTCGCCCGGCTAGTTTTTTGTATTTTTAGTAGAGACGGGGTTTCACCGTGTTAGCCAGGATGGTCTCGATCTCCTGACCTTGTGATCCGCCCGTCTCAGCCTCCCAAAGTGCTGGGATTACAGGCTTGAGCCACCGCGCCCGGCCCTTCTCAGTTTCAACAAACAAAGTGTTTCCAAACTGCTGAACCAAAAGAGAATTTTAACTCTGTGAGATGAACCCTCAGATCACAAAGCAGTTTCACAGAGAGCTTCTTCCTAGTTTTTATCTGGGGATATTTGGATTTTCCCCATAAGCCGAAGGGTGCTCCCAAGTGTCCCCTCACAGATTCTACAAAAGAGTGTTTCCAATCTGCTGTATCAAAAAATGTTTTAACTCCACAAGATGAATCAACACATGACCAAGCAGTTTCACAGGTGGCTTCCTTCTAGTTTTTCTGCAGGGATGATCAGTCTTTCCCCATAGCCCGCAATGTGCTCCCAAATATCCCTTCACAGATTGTACAAAAAGAGTGTTTTTAACCTGCTGAATAAAAAGAATGTTTAGCTCTGTGAGATGAATCCACACATCAACAAGCAGTTACACAGATAGTTTCTCTCTAGTTTTTATCTGAGGATATTCTGTTTTTTTCCCATAGGCCTCAGTGGGCTCCCAAATGTCCATTCGCAGATTTTAACAAAAGAGTGTTCCCAACCTGCCAAATCAAAAGAAAGATTTAACTCTGTGAGATGAATCCACAGAACAAAAGACAGTTTTACAGATATCTTATTTCTAGTTTTCTATTTGTGGATATTCAGTTTTCCAATATTTGCCTCAATGGGCTCCCAATGTTTCTTCCCTAATCCTATGAAAAGAGTGTTTCCAACATGCTGAATCAAAAGAAAGGTTTAACTCTGTGGGTTGAAACCACAAATCACAAAGCCATTTCACAGTTAGGTTCTTTCTAGTTTTTAACTGGATATACTCCGTTTTTCCCCATAGGCCACAATGGAATCTGACATGCCCCTTTGCAGATTCAATGAAAAGAGTGCTTTCAAAATGCTTAATCAAAAGAAAGGTTTATCTCTGTGAGATAAATCCACACATCACAAAGCAGTATCACACATAGCTTCTGTCTAGCTTTTATATGGGGATATTTCATTTTTTTCCACATGCCACAAAGGGTTCCAAAATGTCATTTCACAAATTCTAAAAAGAGAGTGTTTCCAATGTACTAAATGAAAAGTTTAACTCTGTAATATGAATCCAAAGATCATGAAGCATTTTCCCAGATAGCTTCTTTCTAGTTTTTCTAATTTTTTCAATTTTTTCTAATAGGGGGATATTCAATTTTTTCTAATAGGCCCCAATGGGCCTCTAAAGTTCCCTTTGCAGATTCTACAAAAAGAGTGTTTACACCCACCTGAATCAAACGAAAGGTGTAACTCTATGAGATGAATCCACACATCACAAATCAGTTTCACAGAGAGATTCTTTCTAGTTTTTATCTTGGGATATTCGGTTTTTCAACACTGGCCTTAATGTGCTCCCAAATGTCCCTTTGCAGATTCAATGAATAGAGTGTTTTCAACATGGTGAAGCAAAATAAAGATTTATCTTGGTGAGATGAAGCCACACAACACAAAGTAGTTTTACAGATATTTTATTTCTAGAATTTATGTGGGGAAATTGCAGTTTTCTCCACAGGTCACAATGGGATCCAAAATTTTCTTTGCAGATTCTACAAAAAGATTGTTTCTAACCTCAAAAATCAAAAGAAAGGATGAACTCTGTGAGACAAATTCACAAATGACAAAGCAGTTTCACAGATAGCTTCTTTCTAGTTTTTATCTTGGGATATTTGGATTTTCCCGGTAGTCATCAATGGGCTCCTAAAAGTCCCTTCACACGTTTTAGAAGAAGAGTGTTTTTAACCTTCTGACTAGAAAGAAGGGTTTAACTCTGTGAGATGAAACCACACATCACAAAGCAGTTTCACAGATAGCTTCTTTATAGCTTTTAATTCTGTGAAATGAATCCGCACATCACAAAGCTGATTCACAGACAGCTTCTTTTTAGTTTTTCTTGGGGATATTTGGTTTTTCTTTGTAGGCCTCAGTGCCTCCAAAATGTCCCTTTGCCAATACTACAAAAACAGTGTTGCCAACCTGCGGAATCAACAGAATGGTTTAACTATGTGATATGCACCCATACATTACAAAGCAATATCACAGATAGCTTCTTTCTTTTTCTTTTTTTAATCTGGGTATACTCAGTTTTTCCCTAAAGGCCTCAATGGGCTCCCAAATGTCACTTCATAGATTCTTGAAAAAGAGTGATTCCAAACTCCTGAATCAAAAGATAGGTTTACTTCCCTGAGATAAATCCACACATCACCAAGCAGTTTCACTTACAGCTTCTTTGTAAGAAATGTTTAACTCTATGAGAAGAATAAGCATATCACAAAGTGTTTCCTCAGCTAGATTCCTGCTAGTTTGTGTTGAGGGATATTCGATTTTTCACCATTGGCCTCAATGAGCTTGCAAATTACAAAAACTGTGTTTCCAAACTGCTGAATCAAAAGAAAGGTTTACTTCTCTGAGATGAATGCCCACATTCCAAATCAGTTTCTCAGAACGCTTCTTTCTAGTTTTTATCAGATGATAATTTCTTTTTTATCATAGGCTTCAATGTGCTCCCAAATATCTCATTGCAGATTCCTCAAAAGCAGTGTTTCCATACTACTGAATGAAAGGAAAGGTTTAACTCTGTGAGATGAATGCACTCATCACAAAGCAGTTTATCAGACCGCTTTTTTCTAGCATTTTTCCTAGGATATTCGATTTTTCGCCATTGGTCTCAATAATCTCCCAGAAGTCCATTTGCAGAATGGAAAAAAACTGTGTTTCCAAACTGCTCTATGAAAAAATAAGTTTATCTCTGTGAGATGAATACACACATCACAAAGCATTTCCTCAGAAAGCTTCCTTCTAGATTTTATCTGAAGATATTTTCTCTTTGACCACAATCATCAATGCACTCCCAAATATCCCTTCACAGATTCTACAAAAACAGTGTTTACAAATTGCTGAGTAAAAATAAAGGTTTAACTCTGTGAGATGAATGCACATCACAAAGCAGTTCCTCAGATAGCTTCCTTCAACTTTTTACTCTGGGATATTCCAATTTTCGTCCTTGACATCAATGAGCTACAAAATGTCCATTCGTAGAATAGACAAAATTAGTGTTTCCAAACTGCTGAATTAAAATAAAAGTGTAACTCTGTGAGATGAATGCACACATCACAAAGCAGTTTCTCACAAAGATTATTTCTAGTTTTTATCTGGAGATACTTTCTTTTTCAGCATAGGCCTCCATGCACTCCAAAATATCCCTTCGTAGATTCTTAAAAAACAGTGTTTTGCTGAATGAGAAGAAAGATTTATCTCTGTGAGTTGAATGCACACATCAGAAGGCTGTTTCTCAGATAGCTTACTTCTACTGCTTATGCTGGGATATTCCATTTTTTGCCATTGGCATCAGTGAGCTTCATTATGTCCATTCTCAGAATGAACAAAAACAGTGTTTCCAAATTGCTGAATCAAGAGTAAATTTTATCTCTGTGAGATGAATGCACATATCACAAAGCAGTTTCTCAGAAATCTTTGTAGTTTTTTTCTGAAGATATTTTCTTTTTCACCATAGGCCTCAATGTGCTCCCAAATATCCCTTCGCAGATTCTACAAAAAAAATATGTATTTTCAAACTCTGAATGCAAGGAAAAATTTAACTTTTCGAGATGAATGCAGACACCACAAAGTGGTTTCTCTGACAGCTTTCTTCAATTTTTTTTGGAGGGATATTTGACTTTTTGGCCATTGGCCTCAATCAATCAAATGTCCATTCACAGGAGGGACAAAAAAGTGTTTTCAAACTGCTGAATCAAAACAAAGGTTTAATTCTGTGAGATAAATGCACACATCACAAAGTAGTTTCTTGGAAAGCTTCTTTCTGGTTATAATCTGAAGCTATTCCCTTTTTCATCATAGGCCACAATGTCTTCCCAAATATCTCTTTGTAGATTCTACAAAAACAGTGTTTCCAAACAGCCGAATGCAAAGAAAGGTTTACCTCTGCAAGATGACTGTGCACATCCCAATGTGGCTTCTCAAACAGCTTCCTTCTAGGTTTTATTGTGAGATATTCACTTTTTTGTCATTTGCCTCAATGAATTCTCTAATATTCGTGTGCAGATTGGACATAAACTGTGTTTCCAAATTGCTGAATTAAAAGAAAGGTTTAACTCTGTGAGATGAATGCACATGTCACAAAGGGTTTTCTCAGATAGCTTCCTTCTTGCTTTTATACTCAGATATTCGATTTTTTGCAATAGTCCTCAATGAGCTCCAAAATGTCCATTTATAGAATGGAGAATAACTGTATACAAACTGTTGAATCAAAAAAAAAAAAAGGTTTAACTCTGTGAGATGAATACATACATCACAAAGCAGTTTCTTAGAAACCCTCTTTCTACTTTTTATCTGGAGATATTTTCTTTTCACCACTGTCCTCAATTCACTCCCAAATTTCCCTTCTCAGATTCTACAAAAAGAGTGTTTCCAAACCACTGAAAGAAAAGAAATGTTTAACTCTACTACCTGAATGCACACATCACCAAGCGATTTTGCAGGTAGCTTCCTTCTTGTTTTTACCCTGAAATATTCCATTTATTGCCGTTGGATACAATGAGCTCCAAAATGTCATTTTGCAAAATGGACTAAAACAGTGTTTCCAAACAGTTGAATTTAAAAAAAGGTGTAAGTGTGTGAGATGAATGTCCACATAACATAACAGTTTCTCAGAAAGCTTCTTTCTGTTTTTTTATGCGAATTTATTTTCTTTTCCACCATAGGCCTTAATGCACTCCCAAATATCCTTTTGCAGAATCTATAAAAACAGTGTTTCACAACTGCTGAATGAAAAGAAACGGTTAATTCTGATACGAATGCACTCATCACAAAGCGTTTTCTCAGATTGCTTTCTTCTAGTTTATATCCTGAGATACTTGATTTTTTGCCATTGGCCACAATGAGCTCCCAAATGTCCTTTCACTAAATGGACTAAAACAGGGTTTCCCAACAGCTGAATCAAAAAAAAGTTTTGACTCTCAGAGGTGAATGCCCACATCACAAAGTAGTTTCTTAGAACGCTTCTTTCCAGTTTTCATCTGAAGATATTATCTTTTTTTAATGTAAGCTTCAATACACTCCCAAATATCACTTCACAGATGCTACAAAAACAGATTTTCCAAAGTGTTAAATGAAAAGACAGGTTTAACTCTGTGAGATAAATGCACACATCACAAAGCATTTCCTCAGATAACTTCCTTCCAGTTTTCATCATGGGATATTCGATTTTTCACCACTGGCCTCAATGAGCTCGCAATATTCCATTTGCAGAATGGACAAGCACAGTGTTTCCAAACTGCTGTCACAAAAGAAATGTTTACCTCTATTAGATGAAGGCACTCATCACAAAACAGCTTCTGAGAAAGCTTCTTTCAGTTTTTATCTGAAAATATTTTCATTTTCACCATAGGCCTCAATGCACTCCAAAGTGTCGCTTTTCAGATTCGACAAAAACAGTAATACCAAAATGCTGAATGAAAAGAATGTTTATGGGGGGCGGAGCACGATGGCC
Organism: Piliocolobus tephrosceles; assembly: GCF_002776525.5. Classification (NCBI taxonomy): domain Eukaryota; kingdom Metazoa; phylum Chordata; class Mammalia; order Primates; family Cercopithecidae; genus Piliocolobus; species Piliocolobus tephrosceles. The sequence goes on from NC_045445.1 coordinate 90,446,860, forward strand.
GAAAAGGAACAGCTTCAGTCTCCATCTCCCAGCGCCAGCGACACAGAAGACTGGTGATTTCTGCATTTTCAACTGAGGTACTGGGGTCATCTCACTCGGGAGTGCCGGACAATCGGTGCTGGTCAGCTGCTGCAGCCCGACCAGCGAGAGCTGAAGCAGGGCGAGGCATCGCCTCACCTGGGAAGCACGAGGGGGAAGGGAGTCCCTTTTCGTAGCCAGGGGAACTGAGAAACACAACACCTGGAAAATCGGGTAACTCCCACCCCAATACTGCGCTGTAACACTGGCACACCGGAGATTACATCCCACACCTGGCCGGGAGGGTCCCACGCCCACGGAGCCTTCCTCCTTGCTAACACAGCAGTCTGCGGCAATCTAACCCCAAGGCAGCAGAGAGGCTGGGGGAGGGGCGCCCGCCATCGCTGAGGCTTAAGTAGGTAAATAAAGCCGCTGGGAAGCTAGACCTGGGTGGAGCTCACAGCAGCTCAAGGAAACCTGCCTGTCTCTGTAGACTCCGCCTCTGGGGACAGGGCTCAGCTGAAGCAGCAGAGGCCTGTCCAGACGCGAACGACTCTGTCTGACAGCTTTGAAGAGAGCAGTGGATCTCCCAACACGGAGGTTGAGATCTGAGAAGGGGCAGTCTGCCTGCTCAAGTGGGTCACTGACCCCTGAGTAGCCTAACTGGGAGTCATCCCCCACTAGGGGCAGTCTGACACCCCACACCTCAAAGGGTGGAGTACACCCCTGAGAGGAAGCTTCTAAAGCAAGAATCAGACAGGTGCACTCGCTGTTCAGCAATATTCTATCTTCTGCAACCTCTCCTGCTGATAGCCAGGCAAACAGGGTCTGGAGTGGACCTCAAGCAATCTCCAACAGACCTATAGCTGAGGGTCCTGACTGTCAGAAGGAAAACTATCAAACAGGAAGGACACCGATAACAAAACCCCATCAGTACGTCACCATCATCAAAGACCAGAGACAGATAAAACCACAAAGATGGGGAGAAAGCAGGGCAGAAAAGCTGGAAATTCAAAAAATAAGAGCGCATCTCCTCCTGCAAAGGAGCACAGCCCATCGCCAGCAATGGATCAAAGCTGGTCAGAGAATGATTTTGATGAGATGAGAGAAGAAGGCTTCAGTCCATCAAACCTCTCAGAGCTGAAGGAGGAATTACGTACCCAGCGCAAAGAAACTAAAAATCTTGAAAAAGGAGTGGAAGAATTGACAGCTAGACTAATTAATGCAGAAAAGGTCATAAACGAAATGACAGAGATGAAAACCATGACACGAGAAATACGTGACAAATGCACAAGCTTCAGTAACCAACTCGATCAACTGGAAGAAAGAGTATCAGCGATGGAGGATCAAATGAATGAAATGAAGCGAGAAGAGAAACCAAAAGGAAAAAGAAGAAAAAGAAATGAACAAAGCCTGCAAGAAGTATGGGATTATGTAAAAAGACCAAATCTACGTCTGATTGGGGTGCCTGAAAGTGAGGGGGAAAATGGAACCAAATTGGAAAACACTCTACAGGATATCATCCAGGAGAACTTCCCCAACCTAGCAGGGCAGGCCAACATTCAAATTCAGGAAATACAGAGAACGCCACAAAGATACTCCTCCAGAAGAGCAACTCCAAGACACATAATTGCCAGATTCACCAAAGTTGAAATGAAGGAAAAAATCTTAAGGGCAGCCAGAGAGAAAGGTCGGGTTACCAACAAAGGGAAGCCCATCAGACTGACAGCAGATCTGTCGGCAGAAACTCTACAAGCCAGAAGAGAGTGGGGGCCAATATTCAACGTTCTTAAAGAAAAGAATTTTAAACCCAGAATTTCATATCCAGCCAAACTAAGTTTCATAAGTGAAGGAGAAATAAAATTCTTTACAGATAAGCAAATGCTTAGAGATTTTGTCACCACCAGGCCTGCCTTACAAGAGACCCTGAAGGAAGCCCTAAACATGGAAAGGAACAACCGGTACCAGCCATTGCAAAAACATGCCAAAATGTAAAGACCATCGAGCCTAGGAAGAAACTGCATCAACTAATGAGCAAAATAACCAGTTAATATCATAATGGCAGGATCAAGTTCACGCATAACAATATTAACCTTAAATGTAAATGTACTAAATGCTCCAATTAAAAGACACAGACTGGCAAACTGGATAAAGAGTCAAGACCCATCAGTCTGCTGTCTTCAGGAGACCCATCTCACATGCAGAGACATACATAGGCTCAAAATAAAGGGATGGAGGAAGATCTACCAAGCAAATGGAGAACAATACAAAGCAGGGGTTGCAATCCTAGTCTCTGATAAAACAGACTTTAAACCATCAAAGATCAAAAGAGACAAAGAAGGCCATTACATAATGGTAAAGGGATCAATCCAACAGGAAGAGCTAACTATCCTAAATATATATGCACCCAATACAGGAGCACCCAGATTCATAAAGCAAGTCCTTAGAGACTTAC
>NC_045445.1:90454332-90470619 GCF_002776525.5 Piliocolobus tephrosceles
AGAGACTTAAATGTTAGACCTAATACCATAAAAACCCTAGAAGAAAATCTAGGTAGTACCATTCAGGACATAGGCATGGGCAAGGACTTCATGTCTAAAACACCAAAAGCAACGGCAGCAAAAGCCAAAATTGACAAATGGGATCTCATTAAACTAAAGAGCTTCTGCACAGCAAAAGAAACTACCATCAGAGTGAACAGGCAACCTACAGAATGGGAGAAAATTTTTGCAATCTACTCATCTGACAAAGGGCTCATTTCCAGAATCTACAAAGAACTCAAACAAATATACAAGAAAAAAACAAACAACCCCATCCAAAAGTGGGGAAAGGATATGAACAGACATTTCTCAAAAGAAGACATTCATACAGCCAACAGACACATGAAAAAATGCTCATCATCACTGGCCATCAGAGAAATGCAAATCAAAACCACAATGAGATACCATCTCACACCAGTTAGAATGGCAATCATTAAAAAATCAGGAAACAACAGGTGTTGGAGAGGATGTGGAGAAATAGGAACACTTTTACACTGTTGGTGGGATTGTAAACTAGTTCAACCATTATGGAAAACAGTATGGCGATTCCTCAAGGATCTAGAACTAGATGTACCATATGACCCAGCCATCCCACTACTGGGTATATACCCAAAGGATTATAAATTATGCTACTACAAAGACACATGCACACGTATGTTTATTGCGGCACTATTCACAATAGCAAAGACTTGGAATCAACCCAAATGTCCATCAGTGACAGACTGGATTAAGAAAATGTGGCACATATACACCATGGAATACTATGCAGCCATAAAAAAGGATGAGTTTGCGTCCTTTGTAGGGACATGGATGCAGCTGGAAACCATCATTCTTAGCAAACTATCACAAGAAGAGAAAACCAAACACCGCATGTTCTCACTCATAGGTGGGAACTGAACAATGAGCTCACTTGGACTCGGGAAGGGGAACATCACACAATGGGGCCTATCATGGGGAGGGGGGAGGGGGGAGGGATTGCATTGGGGAGTTATACCTGATATAAATGATGAATTGACGGGTGCTGACGAGTTGTTGGGTGCAGCACACCAACATGGCACATGTATACATATGTAACAAACCTGCGCGTTATGCACATGTACCCTAGAACTTAAAGTATAATAAAAAAAAAAAAAAAAGAAAAGAATGTTTACCTGTGGGAGATGAATGCACACATCACAAAGCAGTTTCTCAGATAGCTTCTTTCTGGTTTTTATCATGAGATACTCACTTTTTTGCTTTTGGCCTCAATGAGTTCCCAAATGCCCTTTTGCAGAATAGACAAAAACAGGGTTTCCAAACTGATTAATCAAAATATGGTTTAACTATGTTAGATGAAAGCACATATCACAAAGCAATTTCTCAGAAAGTTTGAAGATAATTTCTTTTTCACCATAGGCCTCAATGCACTCACAAATATCCATTAGTAGATTCTACAAAAACAGGGTTTCCAAACCGTTGAATGAATAGAAAGGTTTAAAAGTTCTGGATGAATGCACACATCACAAAGTGGATTGACAGATAGCTTCCTTCTAGTTTTATCCTGGGATATTCGATTTTTTCCATTGAACCCTAGTAGCTGCCCAAAGTCCATTCATAGAATGGACAAAAACAGTGTTTCCAAACAGCTGAATAAAAAGAAAGGTTTAACTCTGTGAGATGAATGCACACATCACAAAGAAGTGTCTCAGAAAGCTTATTTCTAGTTTTTTGGGGGAATGTTCAGTTCTTCCCTACAGGTCTCAGTGGGCTCCCAAATGTCCCTTCACAGGTTTTCCAACCTGCTGAATCAAAAGAAAGTTTTAACTCTTTGACATGGATCCACACATTACAGATCAGTTTCACAGATATCTTCTTTCTAGTTTTTATCTCGGGATTTTCTGTTTTTCTTCCTAGGCCACAATGGACTCCCATATGTCCCTGCACAGATTCTAAAAAAGAGTGTTTCCAGCCTACTAAATCAAAAGAAAACTTTACTTCTCTGATATAAATCCACATATCATCAAACAATTTCATAGATAATTTCTTACTAGCTTTTATCTGGAGATATTCAGTATTTCCCATTGGCCAAAATGGGCTCCCAAATGTCTGTATGCAGATTCTACAAAAAGAGTGTTTCCAACCTATTGAATCAAAAGGTTTAACTCACTGACCTGAATCCACACATTACCAAGCAGTTTCACAAACAGCTTCATTCTTGTTTTTATCTGTGGATATTCTGTTTTTGCTTGTAGCTGCCAAAGGGCTCCCAAATGTCCATTTGCACATCCACCAAAAGGGTGTCTCAACCTGCTGAATCAAACGAAATATTTACCCCATGTGAGATGAATCCAAACATCACCAAATAGTTTCACAGACAGTTTCTATCTAGTTTTTATTTTTTTTATTTTTTTTTTTTTTGAGACGGAGTCTCGCTCTGTCGCCCGGGCTGGAGTGCAGTGGCCGGATCTCAGCTCACTGCAAGCTCCGCCTCCCGGGTTTATGCCATTCTCCTGCCTCAGCCTCCCAGGTAGCCGGGACTACAGGCGCCCGCCACCTCGCCCGGCTAGTTTTTTGTATTTTTTAGTAGAGACGGGGTTTCACCGTGCTAGCCAGGATGGTCTCGATCTCCTGACCTCGTGATCCGCCCGTCTCGGCCTCCCAAAGTGCTGGGATTACAGGCTTGAGCCACCGCGCCCGGCCTCTTTCTAGTTTTTATTTGGGGATATTCTACTTTTCCCAGTTGGCCTTATTGGACTCTCAAATATTTCTTCACATATGCTATAAAAAAGTGTTTCCATACTGCTTAATCAAAACAAAGATTTAACGCGGTGAGATGAATCCACACATCACCAATCAGTTTCACAGATAGATTCCTTCTAGTTTTTATCCTGGGATATTCTGTTTCTCCCCATAGACCTCAATTGGCTTACAAATGCCCTTTTGCATATTTTCCAAAAAGAGTGTTTTCAACCCAGTGAATCCCAAGAAAGTTTCAACTCTGTGAGCTTAATCCACGCATCACCAAGCAGTTTCACAGACAGCTTCTTTCTACAAAATATCTGAGGATATTCAATTATTCCTCATAGGCTTCAATGGGCTCCAAAATGTACCCTTGCAGATTCTACAAAAAGAGTTTTTCCAACCTGCTGAATCAAAAGAAAGTTTTAACGCTTTGACGTGGATCCACACTTCACAGAGCAGTTTCACAGATATCTTCTTTCTAATCTTTATCTGGGGATTTTCTGCTTTTCCCATAGGCCTCAACAATCTCCCAGTGGTCACTTTGCAGGTGTTGCAAGAAAGGTGTCTCCAATTTACTGAATCAAAGAAAGGTTTAACTCTGTGAGATGAATCCACACATCACAAAGCAATTTCACAGATATGTTCTTACTAGTTTTTATCTGGAGATATTCACTTTTCCCATTGACCTCAACAGGCTCCCAAACGTCCATTGGGAGATTCAACAAAAAGAGTGTTTCCAAGCTCGTGAATCCAAAGAAAGTTTTAACTCCAAGACATGAATCCACACATCACAAAGCAGTTTAACACATAACTTCTTTCTAGTTTTATCTGGGGATATTCATTTTTTTGACATAGGCCTCAATGGGATCCCAATTGATTTTTTGCAGATTCTACAAAAGGAGTTTTAACAACCAGCTGAACTAAAAGAAAGGCTTAACTCTGCACGTTGAATCCACACATCTTAAAGCAGTTTCACAGATTTCTTCTTTTTAGTTTATATCTGGGAATATTAGGTTTTTCCTAATAGACCTCAATGGGATCCCAAATATTTCTTCACAGATTCAACAATAAGAGTGTTTTTAACTTGCAGAATCAAAAGAAATGTATAACTCTGTGAGATGATTCCACACATCACCAAGCAGCTTCACAGATAGCTTCTTCCTGTTTTTTATGTGGGGATATTCGGTTTTTCCCCATAGGCCTCAAAGGACTCACATATACCCTTTCACAGATTCTACAAATTACATCAATGGGCTTCCAAATGTCCCTTTGCACATCCCACAAAAAGGATGTTTCCAACCTGCTGAATCAAAAGAAAGGTTTAACTCTGTGAGATGAATCCACACATCACAAAGCTGTTTAACAGATAGCTTCTTTCTAGTTCTTATCTGAAGATATTCCTTTTTCCCCAATAGGCCTCATTGGGCTCCAAAATGTCCCTTTGCAATTTCTTCAAAAAGAGTCTACAACCTGCTGAATCAAAAGAAAAGTTTTGGGATGAATCCACACATCATGAAGCAGCTTCACTGAAGGCTTCTTTCTACTTTTTATCTGGGGATATTCAGTTGTTCCCCATAGGCTTCAAAGGGCTTGAAAACTCCATTTACAGATTCTACAAAAGAGTGTTTCAAACCTGCTGTATCAAAAGAAAGTTTTAACTTTGTGAGATGACTCCACATATAATCAAGCCATTTCACAGATTGTTTCTTTCTAGTTTTTATCTACAGATATTCGGTTTTTCCCCATAATGCTCAATGGACTCTGAAAAGTCTTTTCACAGATTCTACAAAAAGATTATTTCCAACCTGCTGAATCAAAGAAAAGATTAACTCTGTGAGATGAATCCACAAACCGCTAAGCAGTTTCACAGATATCTTCTTTCAAGTTTTTATCTTGGGATATTCAGTTTTTCCTCTTAGGCCTCAGTGGTGTCCAAAATGTTCCATTGCAGATTCTCCAAAAACAGTGTTTCCAACCTGCTGAATCAAAAGAAAGGTGTATTTCTGTGTGATGAATCTACACATCACCAAGAATTTTCACAAATAGCCTCCTTCTAGTTTTTATCTGGTGATATTCAGTTTTCCCTCTGGCCTCAGTGTGTTCCCAAGTGTCCCTTTGTAGATTCTACAAAAAGTTTTTCAGGCTAGCTGAATCAAAAGAAAGGCTTAACTCTCTGAGGTGAATACAAACATCACCAAGCAGTTTCACAGATACCTCCTTTCTAGTTTGTAAGGAGATTTTTGATTTTTCCCTTAGGACTCAATAAACTCCAATATGCCCCTTCAGAGATTCTACAAAAAGAGTGTTTCCAATCTTCTGAATTAAAATAAAGTTTTAACTCTGTGAGATTAATCCACATATCACTAAGCAGTTTCACAGATAGGTTCTTTCTACTTTCTATCGGGAGATACTCATTTTCTTCCCTTAGGTGTCAAAGGGCTCCAAAATGTCCCTTCACAGATTTTTCAAAAACAGTGTTTTAACTCTGCTGAGACTAGAGAAACTTTTAACTCTGTGAGATTAATCCACACATCACCAAGTAGCTTGACAAATAGCTTCTTTCTAGTATGTACCTTAAGATTTTCCGTTTTTAACTCTAGGTCACAATAGACCCCCAAATGTCCCTTTGCAGATTATACAAAAATAGTCTTTCCAACTTGCTGAATAAAAAATAAAGTCTTAACTCTTGAGATGAATCTAAACACCACAAACCAGTTTCATAGATTGTTTTTTTCTAGTTTTAATCTGGGAATGCTCAGTTTTTCCCCCCAGGCCTCAATGGGCTTTGAAAAGTTAGTTCGCAGATTCTACAAAAAGGAGTGTTTCCAACCTGCTGAATCAAAAGAAACGTTTACCTGTGTGAGATGAACCTTCACATCATCAAGCAGTTTCACAGATAGCTTCTTTCTAGTTTTTATATGGAAATATTTGGCTTTTCCCCATAGGCCTTAATGGGCTCCAAAATGTCCCTTCACAGATTCTACAAAAGAAGTCTTCTCAATCTGCTGAATCAAAAAAAGGTTTAACTCTGTAAAATGAATCTATGTATCACCAAGCAGTGTCACGGATACCTTCTTTCTAGTTTGTAACCTAGGATATTCTTCTTTTACCACTTGGCCTCAATGGATTCCCAAATGTCCCTTCACAGATACTGCAAAAAGAGTGTTTCCAAACTGCTGAATCAAAAGAAAGGTTTGACTCTGTTAGATGAATGCACACATCACAAAGCAGTTTCACAGATATATTATTTCTATTGTTTATCTGAGGTTATTGGGTTTTTCCCCATAAGCCACAATGGGCTCCCAATTGTCCCTTCACAGATTCTATAAAAGAAAAAAAGCAGTTTCACAGATTGCTTCTTTTTAGTTTTTATCTAGAAAGATTCGCTTTTTCCTCATAAACCTTAATGGGCATTGAAATCTCCATTTGCAGATTCTAAAACAAAGTGTTTACAACCTGCTGAAACAAAAGAAAGTTTGAACTCTGTGGGATGAATTCACACGTCCCAAAGCAAAACTGGTTGTGAAACTACAGATAGTTTCTTACTAATTTTTATGGAAGGATATTCAGTTTTTTTCCATAGGCCTCATTGGTCTCCAAAATAACCATTCAAACATTCCACAAAAAGAGTTTGCCCAACCTGCTAAATGAAAAGAAAGTTTTAACTCGAGCTTCGTTCTAGTTTTTATCTGGTTATATTTGGATTGTTCCCCTAGGTCTCAAATGTTTCTTCAAATATTCCACAAAAAGAGTGTCTTCTACCTGCTGAATCAAAAGAAAAGTTTAACTCTGTGAGATGAATCCCCACATCCTCAAGCAGTTTCACAAATAGCTTCTTTCTAGTTTTTATCTGGAAATATTTGGTTTTACTCTATAGGCCTCAATGAGCTCCCAAATATCCCTTTGTAGACTCTCAAAAAGAGTGTTTCCAACATGCTGAATCAAAACAAAGTTTTACCACTGTTAGGTGAATCCACATATCACCAAGCCATTTAACAGATTGCTTCTCTCTAGCTTTTATCTAAAGATACTTTTTTCCCATAAGCCTCAATGGGATCTGAAATATACTTTCGTAGATTCTACAAAAAGAGCATTTCAAACCTGCCAAATCAAAAGAAAAGTGTTTCTCTGTGAGATGAATCCACACATCACAAAGCAATTTCACAGGTAGCTGCTTTCTCCTTTTATCCAGGGATTTTTGGTGTTTCTTTCTAGGTAGGCCACAGTGGACTTCTAAATGTCCATTCGCAGACACTACACAAAGGGCATTTCCAACCTTCTGAATCACAACAAAGTTTTAACTCTGTGAGATGAATCCGCGTATTACCAAGCCGTTCCACAGACTGCTTCATTCTAGTTTTTATATGGATATATTCGGTGTTTTCCCATAAGCTTCAGTGACTCTGAAATGCCTTTTTGCAGATTCTACAGGAGGAGTGTTTCCAATCTGCTGAATCAAGAGAAAGGTGTTACTCTGTGAGATGAATCCAAACATCACAAAGCAGTTTCACAGATATCTTCTTTCTAGCTTCTATCTGTGAATATTTTTCCCCATAGGCCCCAATGGGTTCTCAAATGTCGCTTCACAGATTCTACAAAAAGACAATTCCCAACCTGCTGAATCAGAAGAAAGGTTTTTGTCTGTGAGATGAATCCACTCATTTCAAAGCAGTTTCACAGGTATATTCTTTCTAGTTTTTATCTGGGGATAACTGGTTTTTCCCCATAGGCCTCAATGGGCTCCAAAATGTCCCTTCACAGATACTTCAAAAAGAGTGTTTACAATCTGCTGAATCAAAAGAAAGGATTACCTCTGTGAGATCAATCCAAACATAATCAAGCAGTTTCACAGATAGTTTCTTTCTAGTTTTTATCTTTGGATTTTCAGTTTTTCCCCATAGGTCTCAATGGGCTCCCCAATCTCCTTTTGCAAATTCCACAAAAAGAGTGCTTCCAACCTGCTAAATGAAAAGAAAGTTTTAACTGTGTTAGATGAATCCAAGCATCTCAATGAAGCAAATTCTACAAAAATAGTGTTTTCAATCTGCTGAATCAACAGAAAGTTTTAGCTCTGTGAGATGAGTCCATGCATCACCAAGCAGTTTCACAGATGGCTTCATTCTAGCTTTTATCTGGGGATAGTCTGTCTTTCCCTTAGTCCTCAATGAGCTTTAAAAATATCTGTTTGCAGGTTCTACAAAAAGACTATTTCCAAACTTCTTAATCTAAAGAAAGTTTAAACTCAGTGAGTGGAATGCACACATCATCAAGTCGATTTATATATAGCTTCTTTCTTGTTTTTATTTGGAGATATTCAGTTTTTCGTCATAGGACCCAAATGGCTCACAAATGTCCCTTCACAGCTTCTACAAAAAGAGTGTTCCCAACTTTCTGAAACAAAAGAAATGTTTAACTCTGTGAGATGAATCCACACATAATGAAGAAGTTTCAGATAGGTTCTTTCTAGTTTTAAGTGGGGATATTCAGTTTCTTCCCATAAGCCTCAAAGGGCTCCGAAATGTCCCTTTGCAGACCCTACATAAAAAGTGTTTCCACCCTCCTGAATTGAAAGATAGGTTTATCTCTGTGAGATGAACCTACACATCACCAAACAGTTTCAGATATAGCTTATTTCTAGTTTTTATCTGGGGATATTCTGTTTTATCCCATAGTCCTCTATGGGCTCCAAATGTACCTTCATAAATTCTACAAAAAGAGTTTTTCCAACCTTGAGAATCAAACGAAAGGTTTAACTCTGTGAGAGGAATCCACACATCACAGCATTTTCATCTATTGATTCTTTCTAGTTTTTATCTGAGGATATTGAATTTTTTCCCATAGTCCTCAAAGGACTCTGAAGTGTCCCTTCACAGATTCTACAAAAACAGTGTTTCCAACTTGCTGAATAAATCAAAAGTTTCAACTCTGTTAGATGAATCCACATGTCACCAAACAGTTGCACATATGGTTTCTTTTTAGTTTTTTTCTGTGGCTATTGGGTTTTTCCCCATATGCCTAAATGCGATCCCAAATGTTTCTTCATACATTCTACAAAAAGAGTGTTTCCAACATGTTGACTCAAAAGAAAGGATTAATTTTGTGAAATGAATCCACACATAATAAAGCAGTTTCACTGCTGGCTTCTTTCTAGCTTTTATCTGGGGAAATTCTGTTTTTCCTTATTGGTCTCAATGAGCTCCCAAAAGTCCCTTTGCAGATTCTACAAAAAGAGTGTTTCCAACCGGCTGGATCAAAATAAAGGTTTAAAATTGTGAGACAAATCCACACATCACAAAGCAGTTTCAAAGATAGTTTCTTTCTAGTTTTTATCTGTGGAAATTCTGTTTTATCCCATAACTTCAAAGGGCTACAAAATGTCTTTCTGCAGACTCTACAAAAAGAGTGTTTCCAACCTGCTTAATCAAAAGGAAGGTTTACCTCTGCGAGATGAATCCACACTTCAGAAAGCATTTTCACAGATAGCTTCTTTCTAGTTTTTATCTGAGGTTTTTCGGTATTTCTCCAAAGGCCTCAATGGGCTCCCAAATATTCCTTCACAGATTCTACAAAAAGAGTGTTTCCAACCTGCTGTATCAAAAGAAAGGTTTAACTCTGTGTGATTAATTTACACAACATGAGCAGTTTCAAAAGTATCTTCTTTCTAGTTTGTATCTGGGGACATTCGTTTTTCCCATAAACCAAAATGGGCTCTCAAATGTCCCATTGTAAATTGTATGAAAAGAGTGTTTCCAACCAGCTGAGTCAAACAAAATGCCTCACTCTGTGAGATGATTCCTCTCATCACATAGCAGCTTCATAGATTGCTTCTTTCTAGTTTTTATGTGCAAATATTAAGTTTTTTTCCATAGGCCACAATGAAGTCCCAAATGTTTCTAGTGTTTATCCTGGTGTATTCTCCTTTTGACAACTGGCCTCAATTAGCTCCCAAATGTCTATTTGCAGAATGGACAAAACATTGCTTCCAAAGTACTAAATCAAAAGAAAGGTTTATCTCTGTAAGATGAATGCACACATCACAAAGCAGTTTCTCAGAAAGTTTCTTCGAAGATTTTATCTGAAGTTATTTTGTTTTTCACCTTAGGCCTCTATGCGCTCCCAAATATCCTTCCACAGTTGTCATAAAAACAGTGTTTTCAAAATGCTGAAGGAAAAGAAAGGTTTAACACTGTGAGATGAATCACACATCACAAAGCGTTTACTCATATAACTTCCTTCAACTTTTTATCCTGGTACATTCCATTTTTAACCCTTGGCATCAATGAGGTCCCAAATGTCCATTCATAGAAGAGACAAAAATAGTGTTTCCAAACAGCTGAATCAAAAGAAAGGTTTAGCTCTGGGAGATGAACGCACACACCAGAAAGTGGTTTCACAGATAGATTACTTCTAGTTTCTAACCTGGCATGTTCGCTCTTGCACCATTGGCCTCAATGAACACCCAAATGTCCATTCACAGAATGGACAAAAGCAGTGTTTCCAAACTGCTGAATCAATAGAAAGATATAACTCTGTGAGATGAATGCACACATCTTAAAGCAGTTTCTCAGAAAGTTTCTTTCTACTTTTAATCTGAAGATACTTTCTTTTCACCATAGGCCTCAATGTGCTCCCAAATATCCCTTCACAGAGTCTAAAAAAGCAGTGTTTCCAAAGTTTTATCCCTGTGACATGAATGCACATATCACAAAGCGGTTTCTCAGACAGCTTCCTTCTAGTTATTATCATGAGATATTCACCTTTTCACCATTTGCCTCAATGGGGTCTATAATACTCAATGCACAGAATGGACAAAAAAAGGTATTTCCATAGTGCTGAAACAAAAGAAAGTTTGGAATCTGTGAGATGAATGTCCACATTCCAAAGCAGTTTCTCACAAGGCTCTTTTCTAGTTTTTATCAGAAGGTATTTTCTTTTTCACAATAAGCCTCACTGTGTTCCCATATAGCCTTCCGCAGATTCTACAAAAACAGTCTTTCCAAACTGCTGAACGAAAAGAAATGTTTAAACCTGCAAGATGAATGTACTCATTACAAAGCAGTTTCTCAGATGGCTTCCTTCTAGTTTTTATCCTGTGACATTTGCTTTTTCGCCTTTGGCCTAAATGAGCTCCAAAATGTCCCTTTGCAGAATGGACAAGAACAGTTTTTTCAAACTGCTGAATCAACAGAAGGTTTAACCCTGTGAGATGAATGCACAAATCACAATGCAGTTTCCCAGAAAATTTCTTTACACATTTTATCTGAAGATATTTTCATTTTCATGATAGACCTCAATGCGCTACCAAATATCCCTTCACAGATTCTACAAATGCAGTGTTTCCAAGCTGCTGAATGAAAAGAAAAGTTTAAATCTGTGAGATGTATGCACATATCACAAAGTGTTTTCTCAGATAGCTTCCTTCTAGATTTTATCCTGGGATTTTTAGTTTTTCACCATAGTCCTCAATGAGCTCTAAATGTCCATTCTTAGAAGGGAGAAAAACAGTGTTTCCAAACTGCTTAATCAAAAGAAAGGTTTAGCTCTGTGAGATGAATGCACACATCACAAAGCAGTTTCTCATAAAGCTTCTTTCTAATTTTTATCTGGAGATAATTTCCTTTCACCACAGCCCTCAATGCACTCCCAAATATCCCTTCACAGATTCTATAAAAACAGTGATTCACAACTGCTGAATGAAAAGAGATAACTCTGTGTGGTGAATGCACAATTCACAAAGATAGCTTCCTTCTAGTTTTTATCCTAGTATATTTGCTTTTTCACCATTACCCTCAATGAGTTCCAAAATGTCCATTTGCAGAATGGACAAAAACAGTGTTTTCAAACTGCTGAATGAAAAGAAATGTTTACCTTTTCAAAATAAATGCACACATTACAAATCAGATTCTCAGACAACTTCCTCTAGTTTTTATCCTGGGAAATTTGCTTTATCGCCTTTGGCCTGAAAGACCTCCCAAATCTCCATTCCCAGGATGGACAAAAACCGTGTTTACAAAGAGCTGAACCAAAAGAAAGGTTTAACTCTGTGAGATGAAGGCACACATCTCAAAGAAGCTTCCAAGAAAGCTTCTTTCTATTTTTTATCTTAGGATATATTCATGTTGACTATAGGCCTAAATGTGCTAACAAATATCCCTTTGCAGACTCTACAAAAACAGTGTTTCCACACTGCTGCATGAAATAAATGTTTAAGTCTGTGAGATGAATGACCACATGACAAAGAAGTTTCTCAAATAGCATCTTTCTAATTTTTATCCTGGAATATTTGCTATTTTGCCATGGGCCTCAATGAGCTCCCAAATGTCCATTCGCAGAATGGACAAAAACAGTGTTCCCAAACTGCTGAATCAAAAGAAAGGTTTAACTCTGTGAAATGAATGCACCCATCACAAAGCATTTTCTCAAAGGCTTCTTTCTTGTTTTTATCTGAAAATATTTTCTTTTTCATCATAGGCCTCAATGTGCTCCCAAATATCCCTTCCCAGATTGTATAAGAAGAGTATTTCTAAACTGATGAATGAAAAGAAAAGTTTAACTCTGTGAGTAGAATGCACCCCACATCAAAAAGTGGTTTCTCAGATTCCTTCCTTCTAGTTTTTATCGTGGGATATTTGATTTTTCGTATTGACCTCTATTAGCTCCCATATGTCCATTTGCAGAATGGATAAATAACAGTGTTTCAAAACTGCTGCATCAAAAGAAAGCTTTATCTCTTGAGATAAATGCACACATCACAAATGTTCATTCACAGTGGACAAAAATATTGTTTCCAAACCACTGCATCAAAAGAAATGTTTACATCTGTGAGATGAATGCATACATCTCAAAGCGTTTCCTGAGATAGCTTCTTTAGAGTTTTTATCCATTGATATTTGGATTTTCAGGATTGGCCTCAATTAACTGCCAAATGTCCATTGGCAGAATGGACAAAAACAGTGTTTGCAAACTGCTGCATCAAATATAAGGTTTAACTCTGTGATATGAAAGCACACATCACAAAGCAGTTTCTCAGAAAGTTTCTTTCTAAATTTTTCTACAGATATTTCCTTTTCAGCATAGTCATCAATGACCTTCCAAATATCCATTCACAGACACTTCAAAAACAGTGTTTCCACACTGCTGAATGAAAAGAAAGATTTAACTCTGCAAGATGAATGCTCACATTACAAAGCAGTTTCCCAAATAGCCTCAATGCACTCCCAAATATGCCTTCACAGATTCTAAAAAAAGAGTGTTTCCAAACTGCTGAATGAAAATAAAGGGTAAACTCTGTGTGGAGAATGCACACAGCACAAAATGGTTTCTCAGATAGCTTCCTTCTACTTTTTATCCTGATGTATTTACTTTTTCTCCTTTCCCTCAATGAGCTCCAAAATGTCCATTCACAGAATACACAAAAACAGTGTTTTCAAACTGATGAATAGAAGGAAAGGTTTAATGGGATGAATGGGTGCATCACAAAGCAATTTCTCAGAAAGTTTCTATCTAGTTTTTATCTGAAGATATTTCTTTTTCACCATAGGTCTCAATGTGCTCCCAAGTATGCCTTTGCAGATTCTACAAAAACAGTGTTTTCAAACTGCTGAATGAAAATAAATTTTTAGCTTTTCGAGATGAACACACACAACACAAACTGGTTTCTCAGTTAGCTTCCTTCTAGTTTTTAATCTGGAATATTTGATTTTTCCTCATTGGTCAATGAGCTCCAAAATATCCCTTCCCAAATTCTGCAAAAACAGCACTTCCAAGATGTTGAATGAAAAGAAAAGTTTAACTGTGCCAGATAAATGCACACATCACAAAGCAGATTTGCAGATAACTTCCTTCTAGTTTTTATCATCTGATATTCGATTTTTCACCAGTGGCCTAAATTAGCTCCAAAATGTCCAATCACTAAATGGACAAAAACAGTGTTTCCAAAGTGTCAAATTGAAAGAAGAGTCGAACTCTGTGAGATGAATGCACACATCACAAAATATTTTCTCAGGAAGTTTCTTTCCAGTTTTTATCTGAAGTTGTTTTCCTTTTCACCATAGGGCTCAATGCACTCTCAAATATTATTTCGAGGGTATAAAAAAACGGAGTTTCCAAACTGCTGAATGAAAAGAAAGGTTTAAGTCTGTCAAAGGAATGCACACATCGCAAAGCGGTTTCTCAAATAGATTCCTTCTGGTTTTTACCATGGGATATTTGATTTTTCACCATTGGCCTCTACGAGCTCCCAAATGTCCATTCATGGAATAGACAAAAACAGTGTTTCCAAAATGCTGATTGAAAAGAAAGGTTTAACTCTGTGAGATGAATGCACACAAAAAAAGCAGTTTCTGAAAGTGTTTCTTTATAGTTTTTATCTGAATATATTTTCTTTTTCACCATAGACTGCAATGTGCTCTCAAATATCCCATCACAGGTTCTACAAAAACAGTGTTTCCAATATGCTGAATGAAAGGAAAGGTTTAACTCTGTGACATGAATGCATACGTCACAAAGCAGTTTCCCATATTGCTTCCTTACAGTTTTTATCGTGAGATATTCTATTTTTCACCTTTGGCCTCAATGAGTTCCCAAATGTCCTTTCACAGAATGGACAAAAACAGAATGTCCAAACTGTTGATTCAAAAGAAATGTTTAACTCTGTGAATTGAATGCACATATCACAAAGCAGTTTCTCAGACAGCTTCTTTCTAGTTTTTACCTGAAGTTATTTTCTTTTTCACCATAGGCCTGAATGAACTCCCAAATATCCCTTCAAGATTCTATTAAAACAGTGTTTCCAAACTGTTGAATGAAATGAAAGCTTTATTTTTATGATATGAATGCATACATCACAAAACCATTTTGCAGATAGCTTCTTTACAATTTTTAGCATGAGATATTCGATTTTTCACCATTTGCATCAATTAGTTCAAAAATGTCCATTCGCAGAATGGACAAAAACAGTGTTTCCAAACATCTGAATAAAAAGAAAGGTTTAACTCTGTGAGAAGGTTGCTCACATCACAAAGAAGTTTCTCAGAAAACTTCTTTCTAGTTTTTATCTGAAGATATTCCCTTTTTCACCATAGACCTCAATGCGTTCACAAATATCCCTTCACATATTTTACAAAAAAAGTGTTTCCAAAGTGCCAAATGAAAAGACAGTTTTACTTCTGTGAGGTGAATGCCCACATCACAAAGCGTTTTATCAGACAGCTTCCTTCCAGTTTTTATCCTGGTATATTCGCTTTTTTTGCTTTTGGCCTCAATGAAATCCCAAATATCTTTTCACAGAATGGAGAAAAACAGTGCTTCCAAACTGCTGAATCAAAAGAAAGCTTTAATTCTGAGATTAATGCACAACATCACAAAGCAGTTTCTCAGAAAGTTTCTTTCTAGTTTTCATCTGATGATATTATCTTTTTCAACATAGGCCTCAAATCATTCCCAAATATCCCTTTGCAGATTATTCAAAAACAGTATTTTCAACCCTCTGAATGAAAAGAAAGCTTTAATTTTTCGACATGAATGCACACATCACAAAGCAGTTTTTCAGATAGCTTCCTTTAACTTTTTATCCTGGGATATTCGACTTTTCACCATAGGCCTCAATGAGTTCCCAAATGCCCACTCGCAAAATGGACAAAACTGTTTTCAAACTGCTGAGCCAAAAGAAAAGTTTTCCTCTGTAAGATGAATGTACACATCACAAAGCAGTTTCTCAGAAAGCTTCTCTCTAGTTTTTATCTGAACATACTTTCTTTTTCACCATAGGCCTCAAAGCGTTCCCAAATATTCTTTCACAGATTCTAAAATCACAGGGTATCAAAACAGCTGAGTGAAAAGGAACTTTTGTCTCTCTGAGATGAATGCACACATCACAAAGCAGTTCCTCAGATTGCTTTCTTCGACACTTTGCTCTAGGATATTGGATTTATCGCCATTGGCATTAATGAGCTCCCAAATATGCACTGGCAGAATGTTCATAAACAGTGTTTCCAAACTGCTGAATCAAAAGAAAGGTTTACTCTCTCAGATGAATGCCCACATCACAAAGTGGTTTCTCAGAGAGCTTCTTTCTAGTTTTTGCCTGAGGATATTTGATTTTATTACATAAACCTCGGTGGGCTCCAAAAAGTCCCTTCACAGATTCTAAAAAAATAATGTTTCCAACCTGATGAATCTAAAGAAAGGTTTAACTCTGTGAGATGATTCCACACAACACCAAGCAGTTTCACAGATAGATTGTTTCTAGTTTTCATCTGGGGATATTTGGTTTTTCCCAATAGGCCTCCATGAACTCCCAAAAGTCCTTTCATAGTTTCTACAAAATGAGGGTTTCCAATCTGCTTAATCAAAAGAAAAGGTTAAATATGTTAGATGCATACACACATCTCAAAGCCGTTTCACAGATTGCTTTCCTCTAGTTATTATCTGGGCATATTCCATGTTACCTCATGTGCATCAATGGGCTTCCAATTGCCACTATGCAGCTTCTACAAATGAGTTGTTACAACCTGCTGAATAAAAAAA
>NC_045445.1:90470719-90492680 GCF_002776525.5 Piliocolobus tephrosceles
TAAAAAAAAAAAAAAAAAAAAAAAAAAAAAAAAAAAAAAAAAAAAATTTAACTCTGTGAGATGAATCCACACATCACCAAGCGGTGTCTCAGATGGCTTCTTTCTAGTTTTTATCTGAAGATATTTGGTTTTCCCAATAGGATAAATGGGTTCTTTAATATCCCTTCATATATGCTACAAAAAAGTTGTTCCAACCCACTGAATGAAAAGAAGGGTTTAACTCTGTGAGGTGAATCTACAAATTACCAAGCAGTTTCACAGATAGCTTCTTCCAAGTTTTTATCTGAAAATATTCATTGTTCCCCATAGGACTCAATGGGTTTTCAAATGTTTCTTCATAGATAATATAAAAGAAGTGCTTCCTACCTGGCGAATAAAAAGAAAAGTTTGTCTCTGAGAGATAAAACCACACATCCCAAAGCAGTTACACAGAAACTTCTATCTAGTTTTTAACTGGGGATGTTTACTTTCTCCCTGAAGGCATTAATGGGTTCCCAAATGTCCCTCTGCTGATTCGACAAAAAGATTCTTCCCACCTGATGAATACAAAGAAAGTGTTCACTCTGTGAAATGAATCCACACATCCCCAACTAGTTTCACAGACTTCTTCTTTCTAGTTTTTATCTGGGGATATTTGGTTTTTCCTTATAAACCTCAATGTACTCCCAAATGTCCCCTTGCAGATTCTACAAAAAAAAAAAAAACTATTCCAACCTACTGCATGGAAATAAAGGTTTAACTCTGTGAGATGAATCCACACATCACAAATCAGTTTCACAGATAGCTTTTTTCTAGTTTTTATCTTGGAATATTCTGCTTTTCCCAACAGACTTCAATAAGATCCCAAATGTCCCTACACAAATTCTACAAAAGGAGTGTTTTTGACCTGCTGAACCAAAAGAAAGGTTTACTCTGTGAATTGAATCCCCACCCCTTAAAGCTGTTTCACAGACAGTTTCTTTCTAGTTTTTACCTGGAAATATTAGGTTTTCCCCATAGGCCTCAATGCAATCCCAAATGTCCCTTCACAGATTCTACAAAAAAAAAAAAAAAAAAAAAAAAAGGTTTCCAACCTGCAGAATCAAAATTAAGGTTTAATTCTGTGAGATGAATCCACACATCACCACGCAGTTTCACAGATAGCTTCTTTCTATTTTTTATCTAAGGATATTCGGTTTTCCCCTTAAGCCTCAATGGGTTCTTAAGTGTCCCTTCACAGATTCTAGAAAAAGAGTGTTTCCAACCTGCTGAATCAATAGAAAGTTTGTTTCCATAGGCCTCAATTGGCTCCCAAATGTCACTTGGCAGAATCTCCAAATATAGTGTCTCCAACCTGCTGAATCAAAGGAAAGGGTTACCTCTGTGAGATGGATTGACATACCACCAACCAATGTCACAGGTAGTTTCTAACTTTTATCTGGGGATATTCAGGATGTTGTTTGTTTTCCCCATAGGCCTCCCTAAGCTGCAAAATGTCCCTTCGCAGATTCTACAAAAAACACTGCTTCCAACCTGTTGAAGCACATGAAAACTTTAACTCTGTGAGTTGAATCCACATATCTCAAAGCAGTTTCACAGATAGCTTCTTTCTAAGTTTCTAAAGGGGATATTAGGTTTTTCCTTATAAGCCTCAGTGGACTCCCACAAGATCCGTTGCAAATTCTTCACAAAGAAAGTTTCCAACCTGCTGAATCAAAAGAAAGGTTTAACTCTGTGAGACAAATCGCCAAGGAGTTTAGCAGATAGGTTTTTGCAGTTTTTATCTGGATCATATTTGATTTTTTTCCCATAGATCTTTATGGTTCCCAAATATCCTATTGCAGATTCTGCCAAAAGATTGTTTTCTAATTGCTGAATCATAAGAAAGGTTTAACTATGAGGGATAAATCTACACATCACCAAGCAGTCTCACAAATAGCTTCTTTCTAGTTCTAATCTGAGGATATTTGAATTTACCCCAGAAGCCTCAATGGGTCCCAATGTCCCTTGGCAGATGCTACAAAAAAAGTGTTTCCAACCCTGCTGAATCAAAAGAAAGGTTTATCTCTGTGAGATAAATTCCCTCATCATGAAGCAGTTTTGCAGATAGGTTCTTCCTAGTTTTTATCTGGGGATATTTGGTTTTTCTCCAAAGGTCTCAATGAGTTCCCAAATGTACCCTCTCAGGCTCTACAAAAAAGTGATTCCAATCTGCAGAATCAAAAGAAAGGTTCAACTCTGTGAGATCAATCCACAAATCACAAATCATTTGCACAGATAGTTTCTTTCTGGTTTTTCTGTGAGGATATTCATTTTTTCCCCATATGCCTCAATGAGCGCCAAAATGTACCTTTTTGGATTCTACAAAAGGAGTGTTTCCAACCTGCTGAATCCAAAGAAAGGTTTATCTCTGTGAGATGAATCCACACATCACAGAACAGTTTCACAGGTAGCTTCTTTTTAGTTTTTACCTTGTGATATTTGATTTTTCTTTGAAGGCCTCAGTGGGCTCCAAATGTCCAATTGAAGATAGTACAAAAAGAGTTTTGCCAACCTGCTGGATCAACGGAAAGGTTTAGCAATGTGAGATGGATCCGTACATCACAAAGTAGTTTCAAAGGTAGCTTCTTTCTGGTTTTTATCTGGGAATACCCAGTTTTTCCCTATAAGTCTCAGTGGGCTCATAAATATCCCTTCACTGATACTTCAAAAAGAGTGTTTACAACCTGCTGAATCAAAGGAAAGGGTTACCTCCATTAGATGAATCCACACTTCACCGCACAGTTTCACTGACAGTTTCTTTGTATTTTTTATCTAGGGATTTTTAATTTTTCCCCAACAGCTAAATGGGCTCCCAACTCTCCTTTTGCAGATTCTAAATTATAGAGTGTTTCCAATGTGCTGAATCAAAAGAAAGCTGTAACCCTGTGAGATGAATCCAAAAATCACGAAGAAGTTTAACAGGTAGCTTTCTTCTAGTTTTCATGGGGGATGTTTAGCTTTACCTTTTAAGCCCCAGTGAGCTCTCAAGTGTTCCTTTGTAGATTCTACAAAAAGAGTGATTCCAACCGAGTGAATCAAAAGAAAGGTTTAACTCTGTGAGATGAATCCACTAATCACTACACAGTTTCACAGATAGCTTCCTTCTAGTTCTTATCTATGGATATATTGTTTATTCCCATAGGCTTCAATGGTCTCCCAAAAGTCCCTTCAAAGATTCAACAAAAAGAATGTTTCCAACCTGTTGAGTCAAAAGACAGGATTAACTATGTGAGAAATAATCCAGACCTCATGAAGCAATTTCAAATATAGCTTCTTTCAAATTTTTATCTGGGGATATTTCTTTCTCCCCTTATGCCTCAGTATGTTCCAAAATGCCCCTTCACAAATTCTACAAAAAGCATGTGTCTCCAACCTGCTGAATCAAAAGAAACTTTTAAATCTGTGAATTGAAACAACACATCATGCAGCAGTTTCCCAGGTAGTTTCTTCCTAGTTTTTATCTGTGGATATTCTTTCTTCTGCCTAGACCTCAATGGGCTCCAAAATGTCCCTTCTCAGAGTCTATGAAAATAATGTTTTTACCCTGCTGAATCAAAAGAAAGCTTTTACTCTGTGAGTTGAATCAACACATCACCAATCTATTTCACAGATAGCTACTTCCCAGTTTTTATCTGGGGGTATTCCCTCTTTCCTTGTAGGCCTCAATAGGCTCCCAAATGTCCCATCATAGATTATACGAAAATAGTGTTTTCAACCTGCTGAATCAACAGAAAGTTTTAACATTGTGAGAATAATCCACACATCACCAAGTAGTTTCACAGATAACTTCATTTCAGTTTATATCTGGGGATGGTCTGTTTATCCCTTAGTCCAAACAGGGCTTCCAATCTTCTGAGTCAAAAGAATGGTTTAACTCTGGGATACATCTACACATCACCAAGCAGTTTCACAGATAGCTTCTTTTTAGTTTTTATCTGTGGATATTCACTTTTTATCCATAGGCGCCAATGGACTCTGAAATGTCCCTTCACAGGATCTACAAAAAGAGCATTTCCAACTTGCTGAAATGAAAGAAAAGTTTATCTTGGTGAGATGAATCTACACATTACCCAGCAGTTTCACAGATAGCTTATTTCTAGTTTTTATCTGTGTGTATTTGGTATTACCTCATGGGCCTCAATGGGCTCCAAATGTCCCTTCACAGATTCTAGAAAAAGAGTGATTCCAATCTGCTGAATCAAAAGAAAGTTTAACTCTGTGAGATGAATCCACACATCACCAAGCATTTTCATCCATTGCTTCTTTCTAGTTTTTATCGCAGAACATTTGTTTTTTTCCCATAGGCCTCAATGGACTCCGAAATGTATATTCACAGATTCTACAGAAACAGTGTTTCCAACCTGTTGAATAAAACAAAAGTTGTATATATGTGAGATGAATCCACACATCACCTAGCAGTTCCACAGGTAACATCTTTCTAGTTTTTATCTGGGGATATTTGGCTTTTCCCCATAGGACTCAATAGGTTCTGAAATGCCCCTTCACATATTCTACAAAAAGAGTGTTTCCAAACTGCGGAATCAAAGAAAGGTTTAACTCCATGAGATGAATCTACACATGAAGAAGCAGTTTCACAGATAGGTTCTTTCAAGTATTTATCTGGAGATATTCAATTTTTCCTTGTAGGCCTCAATGGGCTCCCAAATGGTCCTTCACAGATTCTACAAAAAGAGTGTTTCCAACCTGTTGAATCCAAAGAAAGTTTTAATTCTGTGAGATCTATCCACACATCACAAGCCATTTTACAGTTAGTTTCTTTCTAGTTTTTATCTGGGGATATTCTGGTTTTCCCCATAGGCCTCAATGGACTCACAAATATCCCTTAGCAGATTCTACAAAAAGACTTTTTCCAACCTGCTGAATCTAAAGAAAGGTTTAACTCTATGAGATTGGTCCACACTTTATGAAGCAGTTTCATAGATGGCTTCCTTCCAGTTTTTATCTGGGGATATTCAGTTTTTCTCCATAAGCCTTGATGGGCTCCCAAAAGTCTTTTCACAGATTCTACAAAAGCATGTCTCCAAACGGTTGAATCTACAGAAAGTTTTCTATCTGTGAGATGAAACATCAACAAACAGTTTCACAGATAGCTTTTTTCTAATATTAATTTGGGAATATTCAGTTTTTCCCCACGGGGCTCAAGGGCCTCATGAATATCCCTTCACAGATTCTACAGAGTGTCCCCAACCTGCTGTATCAATGGAAATGTATAACTCTGTGAGAAAAAATTCAAATATCACCAAGCATTTCCACAGATAGCTATTTTCCAATTTTTGTCTGGGGATAGTCCCTGTTTTCCATCACCTCAAAGGGCTTCAAAATTTCTTTTTGCAGATTCTACAAAAAGAGTGTTTCCAACTTGCTAAATCAAAGAAAAGTCTGTCTGTGTGAGGTGAACCCACACATCACCAAGCAGTTTTACAGATAGCTTCTATCTAGTTTTTATCTCGGGACATTTGGTTTTTCCCCATAAGCCTCAATGTGCTCTGAAATGTTTCTTCACAGATTCTACAAAAAAACGTGTTTTGAACCTGCTGAATTATAAGAAAGGTTTAACGCTGTGGGGTGAATCCACACATCACCAAGCAGTTTCACAGATAGCTTCTTTCTAGTTTTTGTCTAATGATATTTTGTTTTTCACCATAAGTGTCAATGGGCTCCCAAATTTGCTTTGCAGATTCTGCAAAAACATTGTTTCCAACCTGCTGAATCAAAGCAATGTTTACCTACTTGAGATGAATCTACATATCACCAAGCAGTTTCACAGATAGCTTCTTTCTAGTTTTTATCTGGGGATATTCAGTATTTCCCCATAGGCCTCAATGGGTTCTGAAATGTCTTTTTGCAGATTGTACAAAAAAAGTGTCTCCAACCTGCTGAATCAATAGAAAAGTTTAATACTGCGTGATGAATCCACACATCACAAAGAAGTTTGGCAGATTGCTTCTTTCTAGTTTTTATCTGGGGGTACTCCTTTTTTCTCCAAAGGCTTCAATGGGCCCCATATTCCCCTTCACAGATTCTACAAAAAGAATGTTTAAACCCAGCTGAATCAAAAGAAAGGTTTAACACCATAAGATGAATCAACACATCACAAAGCAGTCTCAGAGATGTTTCTTTAAAGTTTTCATCTTAGGATATTAGCTTTCTCTTCATAGGCCTCAAGGGATTTCCAATGTCCATTTGCAGATTCTAAAAAGAGACTGTCTCGGCCAAGATTGACGGCTCACACCTGTAATCCCAGCACTTTGGGAGGCCAAAGGTGTCTCATGAAGTCAGGAGATCAGAGCAACCTGCCTAAAATGATAAAACCCCGTCTCTACTGAAAACCCAAAAAAATTAGCCAGGTGCAGTGGCAGGCTTCTGTAGTCCCAGCTACCCAGGAAGCTGATGCAGGAGAATGGCATGAACTCAGTAGGCAGAGCTTGCAGTAGCCAAGATAGCACCATTGAACTGCAGCTCCAGCCTGAGCTAAAGGGCAAGATTTCGTCTGAAAAAAAATAAATAAAAAGAAAGACCATCTCCAACTTGTTGAATTAAAAGAAACATTTTACTCTCAGAGATGAATTGACACATCACCAAGCAGTTTCACAGATAGCTTCTTTCTAGTTTTTATCAGGGAATATTTGGCTTTTCCCTTTATGGCTGAATGGACTCCCAAATGTCCCTTTCCAGATTCTACAAAACAAGTGTTTCCATCTGCTGAAACAAAACAGAGATTTAACTCTGTGAGATAAATCTACACATCAGAAAGCATTTAACCTTCACAGATTTACAGAAGAATGTTTCCAAAATGCTGAATTTAAGAAAGGTTTAACTCGGTGATATGTATCCACACATCACAAAGCAGTCTCATGGATAGCTTATTTCTAGTTTTCAACTGGGGATATTTGTTTTTTCCTTATAAGCCTCCATAGGCTCTCAAATGTCCCTTCACAGATTCTACAAAAAGAGTATTTCCAAACCGCTGAATCAAAAGAAAGTTTTAACTCTCTGATATGAATCCACATAACACAAAGCACTCTTACAAATAGCTTCTTTCTGATTTTTATCTGGGGATATTTGGTTTTTCCCCCATGGGACCCAATGGGATCCCAAATGTCCCTGCACAAATTCTATGAAAACAGTGTTTCCAGCTTGCTAAATCAAAACTGCAGTTTAATTATTTGCAATGAATATGCACATCACAAAGCAGTTTCACAGATAGAGTATTTTTATCTGGGGATATTCAGTTTTATTCCCATACTCCCATATGGGATCCCAAATGTCCCTTTGCAAGTTCCACAAAAAGGATGTGTCCAACCAGCTGTATCAAATGATAGATTTAACTCTGTTAGATGAATCCAAACATCACAAAGAAGTTTCACAGATACATTCTTTAAAGTTTTCAGCATAGGATATTGTGTTTCTCTTCATAGGCCTCCATGGGATTTCCAATATCCCTTTGCAGATTCTACAAAGAGATAGTCTCCAAATTGTTGAAACAAAAAGAACGTTTAGCTGAGTGTGATGAATCCACACATTACCAAGCCATTTCAAAGATAGCTACTTTCTAGTTTTTAATCTGGGGATTTTTGGTTTTTCCATTTAGGGCTCAAAGGGCTCCCAAATGTCCCTTTCCAGATTCTACAAAAAGAATTATTCCATCCTGCTGAATCAAAACAGAAGTTTAACCCTGTGAGATGAATCCATACATCACAAAACAGGTTCACATATAGCTTCTTTCTAGTTTGATCTGGGGATAGAATGTTTTACCACATAGACCTCAATGGACTCCAAAATGTACCTTTGTAGATTCTACAAAAAGAGTGCTTCCAACTTGCTGAATCAAAAAAAAAAATTAACTCTGTGATGTGAGTCCACACATTAAAAAGGTGTTTAACACATAGCTTCTTTCAAGTATTTATCTGGAGATACTTGGTTTTTCCCTATAGGCCGAAATTTGCTCCCGAATGTCTCTTTGCAGATGCCAGGAATACAGTATTTCCAACCTACTGAATGAAAAGAAATACTTAACTCTGGGAAATGAATCCATACATCACATAGCAGTTGCACAGATTGATTCTTTCTAGTTTTTATATGGGGATATTTTGTTTTCCCCTATAGGTCTCAATTTAGTCCCAAATGTCTTTTCACAAATTCTACAAAAAGAGTGTTTCTCTACAAAAACCTGCTTAAAAAAAGAAAGGTTTACTTCTGTGAGATGAATACAGGCATCACAAAGCAGTTTCGCAGACAGCTTCTTTCTAGTTTTTATCTGAGGATATTCTGTTTTTCCCCATTGGCCTCAGTGGACTCCAAAATATCCCTTCACAGATACACCAACAAGAGGGTATCCAACCTGCTGGATCAACAGAACGATTTAACTCTGTGTAATCAGTTGACACACCAGAAAGCAGTTTCATAGGTAGGTTCTTTCTGGTTTTATCTGTGGATATTCAGCTTTTCCCCTTAGGCCTCAACAGATTCCCAAATATCCCTTCGTAAATTCTAGGGAAAAAAAAAGTGTTTCCAACATGCTGAATCAAGACATGTGTAACTCTGTGAGATGAATGCATACATCATAAAGCTATTTCACAGATCGTTTATTTCTAGATTTTATCAGAGGTTATTAAGTTTTTACCCATAGGCCTCAATGGACTCTCAAATGTCCCTTCACTCATTCTACAAAAGAGTGTTTCTACCCTGCCAAATCAAAAGAAGGGTTTAACCCTGTGAGATAATTACCCGCATCACAAAGCAGTTTCTCAGATAGATTCTTTATAGTTTTGATCTAGTGATATTATGTTTTTCCCATACACCTGGGTGGACTCCAAATTGTTTTCAGGGTTTCTACAAAAGAGTGTGCCTTACATACAGAATCAAAAGAAAGTTTTAAAGTCTGTGCAATGAATCCACATATCATAAAAGCAGTTTTACAGGTAGCCTCTGTCTAGTTTTTATCTAGGGATATTCAATTTTTCCCATAGGCCTCAAAGGGTTCCAAATGTTGTTTCATACATTTTAGAAAAAAAAGTGTTTCCAACCTGCTGAATCAAAAGCTACGTTTAACTCTGTGAGATGAATCCACACATCACAAAGCAGTTTTACAGATAGCTTCTTCTAGATTTTTTCTGGGGATATTTGCTTTTTCCCCATAGACCTAAAGTACTCCTATATGTCCCTTTGCAGACTCTCCACAAAGATTGTTTCCAAAATGCTGAATCTGAAGAAAGTTTAAGCTCTGTGAGATGAACACACACATCACAAGGAAGTTTCATATATAGCTTCTTTCTAGTTTTTGTCTGCAGATATTTGTTTTTTTCCCACAGGCCTCAATGGGCTTCCAAATGTCCCTTTGCAGATACTCAAAAAAGAGGGTATCCAACCTGATGAATCAAAAAAAGATTTAACTCTGTCAGAAGAATCCACACATCACAAAGCTGTCTCTCAGGTAGCTTCTTTCTACGTTTCATATGGAGATATTTTGTTTTATCCCATAGGCCGGAGTGGTTTCCCAAATGGTTTCCCAAGTGGTTTCCCTTCATGGACTCTCCAAAAAGAATGTTTCCAAACTACTGAATAAAAAGAAAAGTTTAACTCTCTAAGACTAATCCACACATCACAAAACAGTTTCACAGAGAGTTTCTTACTAGTTTTTCTCTGAGGATATTCAGATTTTCACCATAGGCCTCAATAGGCTCCCAAATGTCACTTTGCAGATGCTTCAAAAAGATTGTTTCCAACCTGATGAATCAAAAGAAATGTTTAACTCCATGAGATGAATCTGCACATTAAATTAGTTTCACACATAGCTTAATAAAGTTTCTATATTGGGATATTCAGTTTTTCCCCATAGGCCTTAATGGGTTCCCAAATGTGCCTTCGCAGATTCTCTTAAAAGAGATTTTTCAACCTGCTGAATCAAAAGAAAGGTTCAACTCTGTGAGATTAGTCCACACATCAAAAATCAGTTTCACAAATAGCTGCTTTCTAGTTTTTATCTGGGGATATTCGGTTTTTCCCAATTGGCCTCAATGGGCTCCTAAATGTCCCTTCAGTGATTCTCCAAAAATAGTGTTTTCAACCTTCTGAATCAGAAGACAGCTTTAACTCTGTAAGATGAATCCACACATCACAAAAAAAGTTGTACAGAGAGCTTCTTTTTAGTTTTTATCTGGGGATATTCTGGTTTTCCCAAGAGATCTCACTGAGTACCCAAATGTTCATTCCAAGTTCTCCAAAAACGTTTTTCCATCTTGCTGAAACAAATTAAAAATTTAACTCCATGAGATGAATCAATAAAGCATAAAGCAGTTTCACAGGTAACTTCTTTCTAGTTTTCATGAGTGGATATTTGGCTTTTCCCCAAAGATCTCAACTGGTTCTCAAATGTACCTTTATAGATTCTAGAAGAAAAAGTTTTTCCAACATGCTGAATTGAAAGACAGATTTATCTCTGTGAGATGAATCAACACATCACAAAGCCATTTCACAGATAGCTTCTTTCTATTTTTTGGGGGGGGGCATATTACATTTTTCCCCATAGGTCTCAAAGGGTTCCCAAATGTCCCTTCTCAGATTCTAGAAAAAAATTGTTTCCAATCTGATGCATCAAAAGAAAGCTTTAACTCTGTGAGATGAATCCACACATCACAAAGTAGTTTCTCAGATAGCTTCTTTCTAGTTTTTATTTGGTGATATTTGGTTTTTCCCATAGGCCTCAAAGGGCTTTCAAATGTCCTCTCAGAGATTCTACAAAAAGAGTGTTTCCAACCTGTTGAATCAAAAGAAACTTTTAAGTCTGTGAAATGAATCCACTCATCATAAAGCACTTTCACAAATAGCCTCTTTCTCGTTTTTATCTGGGGATAGTCAATTTTTCCCCATAGGCCACAATGGGTTGAAAAATGTCACTATTTTGATTTCAGAAAAAGAGGGTTTCTTACTTGTTGAATTAAAAAAACTATTTATTATGTGAGACGCATCCATAGATCACAAAATAGTTTCATGGGGAGCTTCTTTGTAGTTTGTAACTGGAGATATTCATTTTTTCCTCATCGGCCTCAAATGCTCCAGAAGCATCCCTCCGTAGATTTTACAAAAAGAGTGTTTCCAACATGTTGAATCAAAAGAAAGATATAACTCTGTGAGATGAATCCACACATCGCAAAGCAGTTTCATAGACAGCTTCTAGTTTTTATCTGAGGATGTATTCTTTTTCACCATAGGCCTCCATGCACTCCCAAATATCCCTTCACAGATTCTACAAAAAACAGTGATTACAAAGTGCTGAATGAAAATAAATGTTTAACTCAGATAAATGAATGCATACATCAGAAAATGGTTTCTGAGTTAGCCTCCTACCACTTTTTATCCTGGAACATACGAATTTTCGAAATTGGCCTCAAAGAGCTCCAAAATGTTCATTCGCAGAATTGACAAAAACAATGTTTCCAAACTGCTGAATGAAAAGAAAGGTTTAACTTTTTGAGGTGAATGCACACATCACCAAGCTGTTTCTCAGATAGCTTCCTTCTAGTTTTTATCTTGGGATTTTCCTTTTTTTGTCATTGTCCTCAGTAAGTTCCAAAATATCCATTCATAGAAGGGACAAAAACAGTGTTTCCAAACTTCTCATTCAAATGAAAGGTTTAACTCTGTGAGATGAATGCACACATCATTAAGTGGTTTCTCAGGCAGCTTCCTTCTAGTTATTATCTTGGGATTCGTATTTCTTCACCATTGTCCTCAATGAACTCCCAAATATCTACTCACAGAAGGGACAAAAACAGAGTTTCCAAACTACTGAATCAAAAGAAAGATTTAACTCTGTGAGACGAGTACACACATCACAAAGCAATTTCTCAGAAAGCTTCTTTCAAGTTTTTATCTGAAGATATTTTCCTTTTCACCATAGACCTCAATGTGCTCCCAAATATCTCTTCATAATTTCTACAAAGACAATGTTTCCAAACAGCTGAATGCAAAGAAAGGTTTACCACTGAGATGATTGTGCACATCCCAAAGCATTTTCTCTGATAGCTTCCTTCTAGTTTTTATCATGAGATATTCACTTTTCCATCATTTGCTTCAATGAGTTCTCTAATATTCTTGTGCAGAATGGACATAAACAGTTTTTACAAATAGCTAAATCAAAAGAAAGGTTTAACTCTGTGAGATGAATGCCCACATTCCAAAGCAGTTTCTCAGAACACTTCTTTCTAGTTTTTAATGGAAGATATTTTCTTTTTCATCATAGGCCTGAATGTGCTCCCAAATATCCCTTTGCAGATTCTACAAAAACAGTGTTTCCAACCTGCTGAATGAAAAGAAAGGTTTAGCTCTGTAAGATGAATGCACACATCACAAATAAGTTTCTCAGAAACATTCTATCTGAAGATATTTTATTTTTCACCATAGGCCTCAATGCGCTCCTTAATAGCCCTTCGCAGTTTCTACAAAAACAGTTTTTCCAAACTGCTGAATTAAAACAAAGGCTTAACTCTGTGAGATAAATGAACACATCACAAAATGGTTTATCTGAGAGCTTCCTTCTTGTTTTTATCCTTGTATATTCGCTTTTTAACCATTGGCCTCAATGAAGTCCCTAATGTCCATTTGCAGAATGGAGAAAAACAGTGTTTCCATAATGCTGAATTTAAAGAAAGGTTTAATGAGATGAATGGACACATCACAAAGCAGTTTCCAGAAAGCTTCTTGCTAGTTTTTATCTGAAGATTTTTTTTTTTCACAGTAGGACTCCATGCGCTTGCAAATATCCCTTTGCAGAGTCTACAAAAACATTGTTTCCAAATTGCTGAATGGACAGAAAGGTTTAACTCTGTGGGATGAATGCACACATAACAAAGATCTTTCACACATAGCTTCCTTCTAGTTTTTATCATGGGATATTCGATTTTTCAACATTGACCTCAATGAGCTCCCAAAAGTCAATTTGCATAATGGAAAAAAACGGTGTTTCCAAACTGCTTCATCAAAAGAAAGGTTTAACTCTGTGAGATGAATGCCCACATCATAAGTCAGTTTCTCAGAAAGCTTCTTTCCAGTTTTCAGCTAAAGATATTGTCTTTTTGACCAGGAGCCTCAAAATGCTCCCAATTATCCCTTTGCAGATTCTACAAAAGCAGTGTTTCCAAAATGCTGAATGAAAAGAAAGGTTTAACTCTGTGAGATGAATGTGCATATCACAAAGCATTTCCTTAGTTAGCTTTCTTCTACTTTTTATCCTGAGATATTTGATTTTTTGCCATTGGCCTCAATGAGCTCTCAAATGTCCATTTACAGAATGGACTCAAACAATATTTACAAACTGCTGAATCAAAAGAAAAGTTTAATATTGTGAGGTGAATGCACACATCACAAAGCTGTTTCTCAGAAAGCTTCTTTCCAGCTTTTAGTTGAAGATATTTTGTTTTTGACCAGAAGCCTCAAAACGCTCTCAAATATTCCTTCGGAGATCCTACAAAAACATTGTTTCCAAAGTGCTAAATGGAAAGAAAGGTTTAACTCTGTGGGATGAAAGCACACATCACAAAGCGTTTCTTCAGTTAACTTCCTTCTAGTTTTTACCCTGGGATATTTGATTTTTCACCATTGGCCTCAATGAGCTCCCAAACGTCCATTCACAGAATGGACAAAAACAGTGTTTCCAAACTGCAGAATCAAAAGAAAGATTTACCTCTGCAAGATGAATGCATGCATCACAAAGACTTTCTTCAGCTAATTCCCTCTGGTTTTTATACTGAGATATTCTCTTTTCCACCAATGACCTGAATGAACTCCCAAATGTCCATTTGCAGTATGGACAAAAACAGTGTTTCCAAACTGCTGAGTCAAAACAAAGGTTTACCTCATGAGATGAATGTGCACATCACAAGGAATTTCCTGAGATAGCTTCCTTATAGTTTTTACCCGGGGATGTTTGATTTTTTGGTATTGGCCTCAATGAACTCCCAAGTGTTCATTTGCAGAAGGGACAAAGACAGTGTTTTCAAACTGCTGCATCAAAACTAAAGTTTAACTCTGTGATATGAAAGCACACATCACAAAGCAGTTTCTCAGAAAGCTTCTTTCTGGTTTTGATCTGCAGATATTTCCTTTTTCACCATAGTCAACAATGAGCTTCCAAATATCCCTTCACAGACTCTTCAAAAACAGTGTTTCCACACAGCTGAATGAAAAAGAAAGGTTTAACTCTGTGAGATGAATGCTCACATCGCAAAGTGTTTTCCCAAATAGCTTCCTTCTAGTTTTTATCCTGGGATATTCGACTTTTTGCCATTGGCCTCAATGAGCTCCAAAACGTCCATTCCCAGAATTGAAAAAAAACCCATAGGCACCAATGGGCTCCCAAATGTCCCTTCGTAGATGTGTGGAAAAACTGAATATTCCCAGATAAAAAGAAGAAACAAGCTATTTTTGAATCTGCTTTGTGTTGTCTGGACTTATCTCACAGAATTAAGTTATTTTTGACTCAGTGGGTTGTAAATACTCTTTTTGTAGAATCTTCAAAGGGACATTTTGGAGCCCCTTGAGGCCTATTGGGAAAAACCAAATATCCCCAGGTAAAAACTAGAAAGAAAATAAGTTCAGATTAAAACTACAAAGAAGCTTACTGAGAAACTGCTTTGTGATGTTGCATTCATCTCACAGAGATAAACTGTTCTTTTGATACAGCAGTTTGAAAACACTGCTTTTGTCCATTCTGCAAATAGACATTTGGGAGCTTGTTGAGGCCAATGGTAACAAAGAGAATATCTCAGGATAAAAAGTAGAAGGAAACCATCTGAAAAACTGCATTGCGAAGTGTGCATTCATTTTAACTCTATGAGATGAAACCACACAACACCAGACAGTTTCACAAATAGCTTTTTCTAGTTTTTATTTGGGGATATTCAGTTTTTCCCTATATGCTTCAATGTGCTCTAAATGTCACTTGGCAGATTCTGCAAAAGAAGGGTTTTTAACCTGCTGAATCAAAAGAAAGGTTTACTCTGTGTGACTAATCTGAACATCACAAAGTAGTTTCACAGATAGTTTATTCCTAGTTTTTATCTGAGGATATTCTGTTTTCCCCATATGCCTCACTGTGATCCCAAATGTTTCTTTGCAGATTCTACAAAAAGTGTGTTTCCAACCTGTTGAATCAGGAGAAAGGATTAACTGTGTCACATGAATCCAAACATGACCAAGGGGTTTCACAGATAGCTTCTTTCTATTTTTTATCTGGGGATATTCACTTTTTCCCATAGACCTCAAAGTGCTCTCAAATATCCCTTTGCAAATTCCACAGAAAGAATGTTTTCAACCTGCTGAATCAAAAGAAAATTTAACACAGTGAGATGCAGCCACACATCACCAGGCATTTTCACAAATAATTACTTTCTAATTTTTATCTCAGGATATTTATTTTTTTCCATTGGCCTCAATGTGCTCCCAATTCTCCCTTCACAGATTCTGCAAAAAGAGTGCTTCTAACTTGCTGAATCAAAAGAAAGGTTCAATTCTGGGACATGAATTCATATATCAACAAGAAGTTACACTAATTAGTTCTTTCAAGTTTTTAACAGAGTATATTCACTTTTTCCCACATACGCCTCAAGGGGATTTGAAAAGACCTTTCACAGATTCTACACAAATAGTGTTTACAAACATGCTAAATTAAAAGAAATGTTTAACTGTGTGAGATGAATCCACACACCACCAAGCTGTTTCAGAGATAGCTTCTTTTAGTTTTTATCTCAGGAAATTCAGTTTTTCCTCATAAGCCTCAATGCTTTCCCAAACGTGCCATGGCAGACCGTATAAAAAGAGTGTTTCCAACCTGATGAATCAGAAGAAAGGTGAAACTCTATGAGATTAATCCACAAATCACCAAGCAGCTTCACAGATAGCTTCTTTCTATTTTTTATCTGGTAATATTAGTTTTCTCCATAGACCACAAAGGTCTCCAAAATATCCCATCACAGGTTCTCAAAAAGAGTGTTTCCTACCTTCTGAATCATAATAAAGATTTAATTATGTGAAATGAATCCACACATTGCACAGCAGTTTCACAGATAGCTTCTTTCTAGTTTTTATATGGGAATATTTGGTTTTTCCCAATAGGCCTCAAAGGGCTCCAAAATATCCCTTTGAAGATTCTACAAAAAGAGTATTTACAACCCACTGAGTCAAAAATTACTTTTAATTCTGTGAGATAAGTCCAGACATCACAAAATAGATTCAAAGATAGCTTGTTTCTTCTTTTTATCTGGAAATATTTGGTTTTTCCATAGACCTCAATGGGTTTCCAAATGTTCCTTAGCAGATACTACAAACAGACCTTTTCTAACATGGTGAATCAAAAGAAAGGTTTAACCCTGTGAAATGAATCCACACGTCACCAAACAGTTTCACAGATAGCTATCTTTTTAGTTTGTATCTGTAGATGTTTTTTTTCTGTAGGACTCAATCGACTCCCACATATCATTTCGCAGATTCCAAGAAAGAGTGTTTCCAAGCTGCTGAATCAAAAGAAAGGTTTAACTCTGTGAGATGAATCACCACATCATGAGACAATTTCACAGATAGCATCTTTTTAGTTTTTATCTGGGTATATTTGCTTTTTCTTCATAGTTTCCAAAGGGCTCTCAAACGTCCCTTTGCAGATTCTGCAAAAAGTGTGTTTCCAACCGGATGAATCAAAATCAAGTTTAACACTGTGAGATGAATCAACACGTCACCAGGCACAGATATCTTCTTTTCAGTTTTCATCTGGGGATATTCAGTTTTTTCTCATAGGCATCAATGGGCTTTAAAATGATCCTTTGCAGATTCTACAAAGAGAGTGTTTCCAACCTGCTGAGTCAAAAGAAAGGTTTAACTCTGTTAGATGTATCCACATATCTCAAGGCAATTTTACAGGTTGCTTCCTTCTAGTTTTTATCTGGAAATACTCGGTTTTACCAAATAAGTGTTAATGGGCTCCCAAATGACCATTCGCAGATCCTACAAAAAGAGTGTATCCAAACTGCTGAATCAAAAGAAGGATACATCTCTGTTAGATGAATCCACACATCAACAACCAGTTTCACAAACAGCTTATTTCTAGTTTTTACCTGGTGATATACGGTTTTCCCCCATAGGCCTCAAGGGTTATCAAATGTCCCTTCCCAGATTCTGAAAAAAGATGGCTTCCTACCTGGTGATTCAAAAGAAAGTTTTAACTCTGTGAGATGAATCCACACATCAGTAAGCAGTTTTACAGATAGCTTCTTTTTAGTTTGTATCTGGGGATTTTTGTTTTTTTCCACTGGGCCCCAATGGACTCCCAAATGTCCCGTCACAGATTATACAAAAATAGTGTCTCCAATCTGTTGAATTAAAGAAAAGGTTTACTTCTATGAGATCAATCCAAACATCACCAGGCAGTTTCACAGATATCTTCTTCCTAGTTATTATCTGGGGTTATTCGGTTTTTCCCCACAAGCCTCAATTATTTCCCAAATGTCTATTCACAGATTCTACAAAAAGAGGGTTTCAAACCTGACGAATCAAAAGAAAGTTTTAATTCTGTGAGGTGAATCTACACATCACCAAGGAATTTCTCAGATAACATCTTTCTAGTTTTTATCTTGGAATATTTGGTTTTTCCCCATAGCCCTCACTGGCTCCCAAATGTCCCTTTGCAGACTCTCAAAAAGGTGTTTAAAACCTCGTGAATCATCAGAAAAATTTAACTTTGTGAAATAAATCTGCACATCACAAAGCAGTTTCAAAGATAGCTTCTTTCTAGATTTTATTTGGTGATATTTGGTTTTTTGCAATAGGCCTCAATGAGCTCTCAAATATCCCTTGGCAGATTGTACAAAGGAAAGTTTCCAACATCCTGAATAAAAATAAAACTTTAACTTTGTGACTACACATGTCACAAAGCACTTTCACAGATAACTTCTTTCTAGTTTTTACCTGGTGATATTTGGTTTTCACAATAAACCTAAATGGGATCTCAAGTGTCATTTTGCAGATTCTACAGAAAGTGTGTTTCTAAATGGCTGAATCAAAAGAAAAGTTTAACTCTGTGATATGAATCCACAGAACATGAAGTATTTTCACAGATACCTTCTTTCTAGTTTTGATGTGGCTATATTCCATTTTTCCCCATATTCCTCAATGTTCTCCCAAATGTCCCTTTGCAGATTCTACAAAAAGAGTGTTTTTAACCTGCTGAGTTAAAAGAAAGGTTTAACACTGTGAGTTGAATCCACACATCACAAAGCCATTTCACAGAGAGCATCTTTCGAGTTTTTTAATGGGGATATTCTATTTTTCCCCATTGGCCTCAATGGGCTCCCAGATGTCTTTTTGCAGATTCCAGATAAATACTTTCTGGTTTTTATCTGGGGATATTCAGTTTTTCCCCATTGGCTTCAATGGGCTCTGAAATGCACCTTTGCAGATTATAGAAAAACAGTGTTTCCAACCTGTTAATCAAAAGAAATGTTTAACTCTGTGCAATGAATTTGCACATCATTACGCAGGTTCTAAGACAGATCCTTTCTAGTTTTTATCTGGGGATATTTTTTCCCATAGGTCTCAAAGGGCTCTCAAATGTCCCTTTGCAGATTCTACGACAAGAGTGCTTCCAATTTGGTGAATAAAAGTGAAGTTTAACTCTGTGAAGTGAATTCACACATCACAAAAAAGTTTCAGAGATAGCCTCTTTCTACTTTTTATCTGGGTATATTTGTTTTTTCCTGTAGGCCACAATAGATTCCCAAATATCCTTTCCCAAATTCTACAAAAAGAGTGTTTCAAATCTGCTGACTCAAAAAAAAATTGAACTCTATGGGATGAATTCATACCTCATCAAACAGTTTCACAGATAGATTATTTCTAGTTTTATCTGGGGATATGTGGTTTTTCCTTATAGGCCTCAATGTGCCCTCAAGTGTTCCTTTGAAGATTTCTCAAAAGGAGTGTTCCTATCTGGCTGAATCAAAAGAAACTTTTAACTCTGTGAGATGTATCCACACGTCAAAAAGCAGTTTCACAAATAGTTTCCTTTTAGTTTTTATCTTGAGATATTCAGTTTTTCCCCATAGGCTTTAATGGGCTCCTATTTGTTCCTTCAAAGATTTTTCAAAAAGAGTGTTTCCAAGACTGCTGAATCAAAAGAAAAGTTTAGGTCTGTGATATGAATTTACAGAATACAAAGCAGATTCACAGACATCTTCTTTCTATTTTTTAGCTGGGGATATTCAGTTTTTCCCAATGGCCTCAATGGGATCCCAAATATTTCTTCGCAGATTCTAGAAAAAGACTTTTCCCATCCTGATGAGTCAAAGGAAAGGTTTACCTCTCTAAGATGAATCCACGCGTGACAAAGTAGTTTCACAGGTAGCTTCTTGCTAGGTTTTATTCAGGTATATTTGTTTTTCTTCTATAGGTCTCAAGAGGCTCTTAAATATCCATTCGTAGATCCTACAGAAAGAGTGTTTCCAATCTGCTGAATCAAAAGAAAAGTTTAACTCTGTGACTTGAATCCACACATTACAAAGCAATTTCACAGATAGCTTCTGTCTAGTTTTTATTTTGGGATATTTAGTTGTTCCCCTAGACCACAATAGGCTCTCAAATGTCCCTTCTCAGTTCCAACAAACAGAGTGTTTCCAGCTTCCTGAATTGAAAGAAAAGTTTAACTCTGTGGGATGAATTCTCAGATTGCAAATCAGTTTCACAGATGGCTTCTTTCCATTTTTTATCTGGGGATATTTGGATTTTCCCCATAGGCCAAAATGTGCTCCCAAATGTCCCTTTGCAGATTCTACAAAAAGAGTGTTTCCAATCTGCTGAATCAAAAAAAAAAAAAAAAATGTTTTAACTCTGTGAGATGAATCCACACATCACAAATCAGTTTCACAGATGGATTTTTCCTAGTATTTATCTGGGGATATTCAGTTTTTCAACATTGGCCTTAATGTGCTAACAAATGTGCCATTGCAGATTCAATGAAAAGAGTGTTTTTAACCTGCTGAATCAAAAGAAAGGTTTATCTCAGTGAGATAAATCCACACGTCACAAAGCAGTTTCACAGATAGCTTATTGATAGAATTTATGTGGGGAAATTGTGTTTCTTCCCACAGGCCACATTGGGATCCAAAATGTTTCTTCGCAGATTCTACAAAGAGGTTATTTCCAACCCAAAAAATCAAAACAATGGATTAACTCTGTGAGATGAAGTCACAAATGACAAAGCAGTTTCACAGATAGCTTCTTTCTAGTTTTTATCTGGGGATATTCAGATTTTCCTGATAGAAACAATGGGCTCCTAAAAGTCCCTTCACACATTTTAAAAGTAGAGTGCTTTTAAACTTCTGAATAAAAAGAAAGGTTTAACTCTGTGAGATGAATCCACATTTCACAAAGCAGTTTCACAGGTAGCTTCTTTCTAGCATTTACAAGGGGATTATTTTCCCCCACAGGCCACAAAGGGCTTCTAAATGTCCTTTCACAGACTCTACAAAAAGAGTGTTTCCAACATGCTGAATCAAAAAATATTTTGATTCTATGAGATAAATAAACACATCACCAAGCAGTTTCACAGGCAGCTTCTTTCTAGTTTTTATCTAGGGATATTCAGTTTTCTTTCTTTTTCTTTTTTTTATTATACTTTAAGTTCTAGGGTACATGTGCACAGTGTGCAGGTTTGTTACATATGTATACTTGTGCCATGTTGGTGTGCTGCACCCATCAACTCGTCAGCACCCATCAGTTCATCATTTATATCAGGTATAACTCCCAATGCAATCCCTCCCCCTCCCCATGATAGGCCCCGGTGTGTGAAGTTCCCCTTCCCGAGTCCAAGTGATCTCACGGTTCAGTTCCCACCTATGAGTGAGAACATTCGGTGTTTGGTTTTCTGTTCTTGTGATAGTTTGCTAAGAATGATGCTTTCCAGCTGCATTCATGTCCCTACAAAGGACGTAAACTCATCCTTCTTTATGGCTGCATAGTACTCCATGGTGTATATGTACCACATTTTCTTTTTTTTTTTTATTGATTTTAATTTTAATTTTTTTATTTTATTATTATACTTCAAGTTCTACGGTATATGTGCATAGTGTGCAGGTTTGTTACATATGTATATTTGTGCCATGTTGGTGTGCTGCATCCATCAACTCGTCAGCACCCATCAATTCGTCATTTATATCAGGTATAACTCCCAATGCAATCCCTCCCCTCTCCCACCCATGATAGGCCCCAATGTGTGATGTTCCCCTTCCCAAGTACAAGTGATGTCATTGTTCAGTTCCCACCTATGAGTGAGAACATGCGGTGTTTGGTTTTCTCTTCTTGTGATAGTTTGCTAAGAATGATGGTTTCCGGCTGCATCCATGTCCCTACAAAGGACGCAAAATCATCCTTTTTTATGGCTGCATAATATTCCATGGTGTATATGTGCCACATTTTCTTAATCCAGCCTGTCACTGATGGACATTTGGGTTGATTCCAAGTCTTTGCTATTGTGAATAGTGCTACAAGAAACATATGTGTGTATGTGTCTTTATAGCAGCATGATTTATAATCCTTTGGGTATATACCCAGTAGTGCGATGGCTGGGTCATATGGTACATCTAGTTCTAGATCCTTGAGGAATCGCCATACTGTTTTCCATAATGGTTGAACTAGTTTACAATCGCAACAACAGTGTAAAAATGTTCCAATTTCTCCACATCCTCTCCAACACCTGTTGTTTCCTGACTTATTAATGATTGCCATTCTAACTGGTGTGAGATGGTATCTCATTGTGGTTTTGATTTGCATTTCTCTGATGGCCAGTGATGATGAGCATTTTTTCATGTGTCTGTTGGCAGTAAGAATGTCTCCTTTTGAGAAATGTCTGTTCATATCCTTGCCCACTTTTTGATGGGGT
>NC_045445.1:90512680-90529884 GCF_002776525.5 Piliocolobus tephrosceles
CACTATTCACAATAGCAAAGACTTGGAATGAACCCAAATGTCCATCTATGACAGACTGGATTAAGAAAATGTGGTACATATACATCATGGAATATTATGCAGCCATAAAAATGGATGAGTTTGTGTCCTTTGTAGGGATATGGATGCAGCTGGAAACCATCATTCTTAGCAAACTATCATAATAACAGAAAACCAAACATCACATGTTCTCACTCATAGTTGGGAATTGAACAATGAGATCACTTGGACTCGGGAAGGGGAACATCACACATCGGAGCCTATCATGGGGAGGGGGGAGGTGGGAGGGTTTGCATTGGGAGTTATACCTGATATAAATGACGAATTGATGGGTGCTGACGAGTTCATGGGTGCAGCACACCAACATGGCATAAGTATACATATGTAACAAACCTGCACGTTATGCACATGTACCCTAGAACTTAAAGTATAATTAAAAAATAAAAATAAAATTTAAAAAAATAAAAAAATACAAACAAACAAACAAGAAAAAGAGTGTTTCCAAGCAACTGAATCAAATGAAAGGTTTAACTCTGTTAGGTGAATCCACACATCACAAAGCAGTTTAACAGAGACCTTCCCTCTACTTTTTATCTGGGGATATTGGGTTTTTCCCCATATCCCTCAATGTTATCTTATATGTCCCTTCACAGATTCTACAAAAAGAGTGTTTCCAACCCTTTGAATTAAAAGAAAGGTTTAACTACCTGAGATGAATTTACACGTCACCAAGCAGTTTCACAGATAGCTTCTTTTTAGTTTTCATCTGACGATATTCAGTTCTTCCCCATAGGCCTCAATGGGATCCAAAATGTTGTTTCATGAGTTTTACAAATTCCAACTTGCTGAATCATAAGAAAGGATTAACTCTGAGATGAATTCACCCATCATCAAGCAGTTTCACAGATAATTTCTTTCTAGTTACTATTTGGGGAGATTCTGTTTTTCCCCATAGGCCACAACGGGCTCCCAAATGTCCCTTTGCCAATTCTCCAAAAGAGTGTTTCCAATCTGAAAAATCAAAAGAAAGTTTTAACTCTGTGAAATGAATCCACACATGACAAA
This sequence comes from Piliocolobus tephrosceles, assembly GCF_002776525.5. Lineage (NCBI taxonomy): Eukaryota > Metazoa > Chordata > Mammalia > Primates > Cercopithecidae > Piliocolobus > Piliocolobus tephrosceles. The sequence continues at coordinate 90,513,764 of NC_045445.1, forward strand.
GCATTTTCACGCAGAGCATCTTTCTAGTTTTTATCTGGAGATATTCACTTTTTCCTGGTAGGCATGAATGGGCTCTCAAATGTCCCTTTGCAGATTCTACAAAAAAGTATTTTCAACCTGCTGAATCAAAAGAAAGATTAACTGTCAGATGAATCCACACATCTAAATCAGTTTCACAGACAAGTTTTTATTCTTTCTAGTTTTTATCTGGTGATATTCTGTTTTTCTTCAAAGTCCTCAATGAGCTCCTAATTGCCTTTCACAGATTCTACCAAAAGAGTGTTTCCAACATGCTGAATTTAAGAAAGGTTTAACTCTGTGATATGTATTCAGACATCACAAAGCAGTCTCATGGATAGCTTCTTTCTAGTATTCATCTGGGGATATTCACTTCTTCCTTATAAACCTCAATGTGCTCTCAAGTGTCCCTTCACTGATTCTACAAAAAGAGTGTTTCCAAACTGCTGATTCAAAAGAAAGTTTTAACTCTATTAGATGAATCCACACAACACAAAGCAGTTTCACAGATAGCTTCCTTCTGGTTTTATCCAGGGATGTTTGATTTTTCCCCATAGGACTCAATGGGATCCCAAATGTCCCGGCACAGATTCTATGAAAAGAGGGTTTCCAATCCGCTGAATCAAAATTGAGGTTTAATTCTTTTCAATGAATATACACATCACAAAGCAGTTTCACAGATAGATTATTTTATATGGAGATATTCAGTATTTTCCCATGCAACCATATGGGATCCCAAATGTCCCTTTGCAGATTCCACAAAAAGGGTGTTTCCAACCAGCTATATCAAATAATAGGTTTAACTCTTTTAGATAAATCCACGTATCAAAAAGAAGTTTCACAGACAGCTTCTTTATCGTTTTCATCTTAGGATATTTTGTTTCTCTTCACAGGTCTCAGTGGGAATTCCAATGTCCCTTCCCAGATTCTACAAAGAGACAGTCTACACCTTGTTGAACCAAAAGAAACGTTTAGCTCAGTGAGATGATCCACACATTACCAAGTTGTTTCAAAGATAGCTTCTTTCTAATTTTTAATCTGGAGATATTTGGTTTTTCCCTTTAGGGCTCAATGGGCTCCAAAATGTCCCTTTCCAGATTCTGCAAAAAGGGTGTTTCCATCCTGCTGAATCAAAAGAGAGGTTTAATCTTGTTAGATGAATCCACACATCCCAAAGCAGTTTCACAGATAGCTTCTTTCTAGTTGTTATCTGGGGATAGACTATTTTTCACCCTAGACAACAATGGGCTCCGGAATGTATCTTTGCAGATTCAACAAAAACAGTTTTTACAACCTGCTGAATCAGGTAAAAAAATTAACTCTTTGAGATGAATCCACACATTAAACAGCCGTTTCACACATAGCTTCTTTCTTGTATTTATCGGGAGATATTTGGTTTTTCCCCATAGGCCCAAATTTGCTCCCAAATATCTCTTTGCAGATGCTATGAAAACAGAATTCCCAATCTGCTGAATGAAAAAAAAAAATGTTTAACTCTGTGAAATGAATCCACACATCACATAGCAGTTTCACAGATACCTTCTTTCTGGTTTTTATCTGGGGATATTCAGTTTTTCCCTGTAGGCCTCAATATATTCCAAAATGTCTCTTTGCAGCTTCTATAAAAATAGTGTTCTTAACCTGTTGGAAAAAAAGAAAGGTTTACCTATGTGCAATGAATCCACATGTCACAAAGCTGTTTCACAGGTAGCTTCTTTCTAGTTTTATCTGTGGATATTTGGCTTTTCCCCATAGTCCTCAATTGTTTCCCAATGCCCCTTCATAAATTCTAGGAAAAAAGAGTGTTTCCAACCTGCTGAATCAAAAGACATGTCTATCTCTGTGAGATACCTCATAAAGCCATTTCACAGAGAGTTTTTTTTTCTAGTTTTTATCAGAGGTTGTTAAGTTTTTCCCTATAGGCCTCAAAGGGCTCACATGTGTCCCTTCACTCATTGTACAAAAAAGTGTTTCTAACCTACCAATTCAAAGGAAGGGTTTAACTCTCTGAGATGAATCCACACATCACAAAGCAGTTTTTCAGATAGCTTCTTTCTAGTTTTGGATATTCTGTGTTTCCCACATGCCTGAGTTCACTACAAATTGTCCTTTCGGGGTTTCTACAAAAGGAGTGTTTCCTATATGCAGGATCAAAAGAAATTTTTAAAGTCTGTGCAATGAATCCATATACTATAAAGCAGTTTCAGAGGTAGCCTCTGTCTAGTTTTTATCTAGGCATATTCATTTTTTCCCCATAGGACTTAAAGGATTCCAAATGTTATTTCATAGATTCTAGAAAAAAAGTGTGTCCAACATGCTGAATCAAATGCAACCTTTAACTCTGTAAGGTGAATCCACACATCACAAAGAAGTTTCACAGATAGCTTCTTTAGATTTTTTCTGGGGACATTTGCTTTTTCCCCATAAGCCTCAAGTCCTTCAATATCTCACTTTGCAGACACTCCACAAAGAGTGTTTCCAAAATGGTGAATGTATAGAAAGTTTAAACTCTGAGATTAGCATACACGTCACAAAGCAATTTCACATATGGCTTCTTTCTAGTTTTTGTCTGGGGATATTTGTCTTTTTTTCCCATAGGCCTCAATGGGCTCCTAAATGCCCTTTCAGGGATTCTCAAAAAAGATTGTTTCCAAGCTGGTGAATCGAAAAATATTTTAACTCTGTGTGATGAATCCACACATCACAAAGCAGTTTCACAGAGAGCATCTTTCTACTTCTTATCTAAAGATATTTTCTTTTTCACAATAGGCCTTAATACACTCCCAAATATCCCTTTGCAGATTCTACAAAAACAGTGTTTACAAATAGCTGAGTGGAATGAGAGGTTTAACTTTTTTACATGAATGCACGCATCACAAAGCGGTTACTCAGATGGCTTCCTTCTGGTTTTTATCCTGGGCTGTTTGATTTTTCGCCATTCACCTCAAAGAGCTATAAAATGTCCATTAGCAAAATGGACAAAAACAGTGTTTCCAAACTGCTGGATCAAAAGAAAGGTTTGACTGTGTGAGTTGAATGCACACATCACAAAACATTTTGTCAGAAATCTTCTTTCTAGTTTTTATCCGAAGATATTCTCTTTTTCACCATAAGCCTCAATGCACTCCCAACTATCCCTTCACAGATTCTACAAAAAGAGTGTTTCAAAACTGCTGGTTAAAAAGAAAAGTTTAACTCAGGGGGATGAATGCACACATCACAAAGCGGTTCCTCAGATCACTTCCTTCTAGTTTTTATCCTGGGATATTCTCTTTGTCTCCATTGGACTCAATGAGCTCCCAAACGTCCATTCAGACAATGGACAAAAACAGTGTTTCCAAGCTGCTGAATTTGAAGAAAGGTTTGACTCTGTTGAGATGAATGCTCACACACAAAGCATTTTCTCAGAAAGCTTCTTTCTAATTTTTATCTGGCGATATTTTCTTTTTCACCATAAGTCACAATGCACTCCCAAATATCCCCTCACAGATTCTACAAAAAGATTGTTTCCAAACCGCTCAATGAAAACAAAATTTTAACTCTTTGAGATGAAATCAAACATCACCAAGCTGTTCCTCAAAGAGCTTCCTTCTAGTTTTTATCCTGGGTTTTTTGCTGTGTCACTTTTGTCCTCAATGAGCTCCCAAAGGTCCATTCGCAGAATGGACAAAAATGGAGTTTCCAAACAGCTGATTCAAAAGAAAGGTGTAACTCTGTGACATGAATGCACACATCACAAAGCAGTTTCTCAGAAAGTTTCTTTCTAGTTTTTATCTAGAGATGTTTTCTTTTTCACCACAGCCCTCAATGCACTCCCAAATATCCCTTCGCAGATTCTACAAAAATAGTGTTTCCAAACCACTGAATGAAAAGAAAAGTTTAACTCTGTGACATGAATGCACACATCACAAAGCGGTTTCACAGATAGCTTCCTTCCAGTTTTCATGCTGAGATATTCAAATTTTTGCCGTTGGCCTCAATGAGCTCCCGAATGTCCTTTCACAAAATGGACTAAAACAGGTTCCAAACAGCTGAATCAAACAAAAGGTTTAACTTTGTGAGGTGAATGCCCACATCACAAAGCAGTTTCATAGAAAACTTCTTTGTACTTTTTTTCTGAAATATTTTCTTTTTCACCAAAGGCCTCAATGCACTCCCAAATATCCCTTCACATATTGTACAAAAACGGTGCTTCCAAACAGCTGAGTGGAATGAAAGGTTGAACTTTTCTACATGAATGTACACATGACAAAGCGATTTCTCAGGTAGTTTCCTTCTAGTTTTCATCCTGGACTGTTCTATTTTTCGGCATTTCCCTCAAAGAGCTCCAAAATGTCTATTCGCAGAATAGACAAAAACAGTGTTTCCAAACTACTGAATAAAAGGAAATTTTAACTCTGTGAGGTAAATGCTCACATCACAAAGCAGCTTCTTAGAAAGCATCTTTCTTATTTTTATCTGAAGCTATTTTTCTTTTCACTGTAAGCCTCAATGCTCTCCAAAATATCCCTCTGTAGATTCTACAACAGCAGTGTTTCCAAACTGCTGAATGAAAAGAAAGGTTTAACTCTGTGAGTTGAATAATCACATAACAAAGCAGTTTCTCAGATAGCTTCCTTCTAGATTTTATCCAGGGATATTCCATTTTGTGCCATTGGTATCAAAAAGCTCCTAAATGTCAATTTGCAGAATGGAAAAAAGAGCGTTTCCAAAGTGCTGAAGGAAAAGAAAGGTTTACCTCTGTGAGATGAATGCACATGCCAAAAAGCAGTTTCTCAGAAAACTTCTTTCTAGTTTTTATCATGGTATATTCACTTTTTTGGCTTTGGCCTCCATGAGCTCCCAAATGTCCATTCACAGAATGGACAAAAGCAGTGTTTCCAAACTGCTGAATTCGAAGAAAGTTTTAGCTCTGCAAGTTGATTGCACACATCACAAATCGCTTTCTCAGAGATCTTCCTGCTAGATTTTATCCTGGGATATTCTATTTTTTTGCCATTGTCTTCAATGAGGTACCCAATGTCCATTCTGTGAATGGACAGGAGCAGTGTTTCCAAACTGCTGAATCAAAAGAAATGTTTATCTCTGTGAAGTGAATGCACCCATCACAAAGCAGTTTCTCAGAAAGCTTCTTTCTGGATTTATCTGAAAATGTATTATTTTTCACCATAGACCTCAATGCACTACCAAATATCCCTTCATATATTCTACAAAAACAGTGTTTCCAGTGTGCTAAATGAAAAGAATGGTTGAACTCTGTGAGATGAATGTACACATCACAATGCAGTTTCTCAGAAAGGTTCTTTCCCGTGTTTATCTGAATATATTTTCTTTTTCACCATAGACCTCAATATGCTTCAAAATATCCCCCGCCAGATTCTTCAAAGACAGTGTTCCCAAACAGTTCAGTGGAAAGGAAGGTTTAACACTGTGAGATGAATGCACACATCCCAAAGCAGTTTATAAAATAGCTTCCTTACAGTTTTTATCCAGGGATATTCTCTTTTCCCAGTTGGCTTCAATAAGCTCCCAAATGTCCTGTTGCAGAATGGACAAAAACAGTGTTTCCAAATGGCTGAATCAAAAAAAAGCTTTAACTCTAAGGTGAATGGCCACATCACAAAGTAGTTTCTCAGAAAGGTTCTTTCCAGTTTTTATCTGAAAATAATGTCTTTTTGACCATAAGCCTCATTGTGTTCCCAAATATCCCTTCACAGTTTGTTAAAAAAAAAAAAAAAAAACAGTGTTTTCAAACCGGTGAATGAAAAGAAATGTTTAACTCAGTGAGATGACTGCACACAAAGCAGTTCCTCAGATAGCTTCCTTTTAGTTTTTATCCTGGGATATGCGAATTTTCAAAATTGGCCTCAGTGAGCTCCCGAATGTCCATTGGAAGAATGGACAGAAACGGTGTTTCCAAACTGCTGCATCAAAAGAAAGATTCATCTCTGAGAGGTGACTGCAGACATCACAAAGCAGTTATTGAGAAAGCTTCTTTCTAGTTTTTATCTGAAGATATTTTCTTTTTCACCCTAGGAATCAATGCACTCCAAAATATTCCTTCACAGATTCTAGAGAATAGTTTTTCCAAACTTCTGAATGAAAAGAAAGTTTTAACTCTCCAGGATGAATGCACTCATTACAAAGTAGTTCCTCAGATAGCTTTCTTCTAGTTTTTGTCCTGGGATATTTGCTTTTTTGCCATTGGTCTCAATGTGCTCCCAAATGTGCATTCCCATAATGGAAAAAAACTGTGTTTCCATACTGCTGCATCAAAACAATTGTTTAACTCTGTGATATGATTGTGCACATCACAAAGTAGTTTCCCAGAAAGCTTCTTTCTAGTGTTTATCTGAAGATATAACCTTTCTCACCATAGGCCTCAATGCACTCCCAAATATCCCTTTGCAGGTTCTATGGAAACAGTGTTAAGAAACAGTTGAAAGAAAAGAAAGGTTTAACTCTGTGGCATGAATGCACACATCACCAAGCAGGTTTTCACATAGCTTCTTTCAAGTTTTTATCTTGATATATTCACTTTTTCGCCTTTGGCCTCAATGAGCCCCCAAATGTCCTTTCAGAGCATGAACAAAAACAGTGTTTCCAAACTGCTGAATGAAAAGAAAGGTTTAACTCTGAGAGTTGAATGTACACATCACAATGCAGTTTCTCAGGTAGTTTCCTTCTAGTTTTCATGCTGGAATATACGCTTTTTCACCATTGGCCTCAATGAGCTCCCAAATGTCCATTCACAGAATGGACAAAAACAGTATTTCCAAACTGCTGAATCAAAAGGAAGGTTTAACTCTCTGAGATGAATGCACAGTTCACAAAGCAGTTTTCAGATATCTTCTTTCTAGTTTCTATCTTAAGATATTTTCTTTTCCACCATAGGCCTCACTGTGCTCCCTAATATCCTTTTGCAGTTTCTACAAAGGAGAGCTTCCAAACAGCTAAATTAAAAGAAAAAATTTAACTCAGAGAGATGAATGCATTCATCACAAAGCGGTTCCTCAGATACCTTCTTTCTACTTTTTATCAAGGGATATTTGATTTTTCACCTTTGGCCTCAATGAGCTCCCAAATGTCCATTCTCAGAATGGAGAAGCACAGTATTTCCAAACCGCTGAATCAAAAGAAAGGTAACTTTGTGAGATGAATGCACACATCACAAAGCATTTTCTTATTAAGTTTCTTTCTAGTGCTTATGTGAGGGTATTTTCTTTTTTACCATAAGGCTAAACGTGTTCCCAAATATCAGCTTGCAGATTTTACCAAAACAGTGTTTCCAAAATGCTGAATCAAAATAAAGGTTTAACTCTGTGAGATGAATGCCCGCATCACAAAGCAGTTTCTCTGATAGCTTCGTTGTAGATTTTTTTGCTGGAATATTCACTTTTTTTGCCATTGACCACTATGAGCTCTCAAATGTATGTTTGCAGAGTGGACAAAAACGATTGCTCCAAACTGCTGAATCAAAAGAAATATTTAACTCTGTGAGATGAATGCAGACATAACAAAGCAATTTCTCAGATAACGTCTTTCTAGTTTTTATCTGAAGATAATTTGTTTTTCACCATAGGCCTCAAAGAACTCCCAAACATCCCTTCACAGAATCTACAAGAACACTGTTTCCAAACTGCTGAATGAAAAGAAAGGTTTATCTCTGCGAGATGAATGCACATCACAAATCAGTTTTACAGATAGCTTCCTTCTAGTTTTTATCCTGGGATATTCACTTTTTCCCCTTTGGCCTCAGTGAACTCCCAAATGTCCATTCATAGAATGGACAAAAACAGTGTTTCCAAACTGCTGAATCACAAGAAATGTTTGACTCTGTGAGACAAATGCACGTATCACAAAGCAGTTTCTCAGAAAAATTCTTATTAGTTTTTATCTGAAGATATTTTCTTTTTCACCATAGGCCTCAATGCAGTCCCAAATATCCCTTCACAGATTCCACAAAAGCAGTGTTTCAAAACTACTGAATGAAAAGCCATGTTTCACTCTGCAAGATGAATCCACACATCACCAAGTAGTTTCACAGACAGCTTCTTTCTAGTTTTTATTTGGGGATATTCTATTTTTCACAATTGGCCATATTGGACTCCCTAATATTTCCTCTCATATCCTATAAAAAAGTGTTTCCTACCTGCTGAATCAAAAGAAAGGTTTAGCTTGGTGAGATGAATTCACACATCACCAATCAGTTTCACAGATTGATTCCTTCTAGTTTTTATCCCAGGATATTCTGTTTTTCCACATAGACCTCAATTGAATTGCAAATGTCCCTTCGCATATTTTCCAAAAAGAGTGTTCCCAACCTGGTGAATCTCAAGAAAGTTTTAACTCTGTGAGATTAATCCACACATCACCAAGCAGTTTCACAGAGAGCTTTTTTCTACTACGTAACTGGAGATATTCGGGTTTTCCCCATAGGCCTCAATGGGCTCCAAAATGTCCCTTTGCAGATTCTACTAAAAGAGGTTTTCCAACCTGCTGAATCAAAAGAAAGTTTAAGCTCTTTGATATGGATGCACATATCACAGAGCAGTTTCACACATAACTTCTTTTTAGTTTTTATCTGGGGATTTTTCAGTTTTTCCCATAGGCCTCAATGGGCTCCCAATGCTCCCTTTGCAGAAGTTGCAAGAAAGGTGTCTCCAATTTACTTACTCAAAGAAAAGTTTAACTGTGAGATGAATCCACACGTCACCAAGCAATTTCACAGATAGTTTCTTACTAGTTTTTATCTGGAGATATTCATTTCTTCCCATTGGTGTCAATGGGCTCCCAAATGTTCATTCGGAGATTCTACAAAAAGAGTGTTTCCAAGTTGGTGAATGCAAAGATAGTTTTAACTCCATGACATGAATCCACACATCACAAAGCAGTTTAACTCATAGCTTGTTTCTAGTTTTCTTTGAACCTAGGCCACAATAGGATCTCTACTGTTTTTTGGCAGATTCTACAAAAAGAGTTTTTACAACCTGCTGAATCAAAAGAAAGCATTAACTCTGCACATTGAATCCATACATCTTAAAGCAGTGTCACAGATATCTTCATTTTAGTTTTTATCTGGAGATATTAGTTTTTTCTGTTAGACCTCAATGGGATCCCAAATATTTCTTCACAGATTCTACAAAAAAAAAGTGTTTTTAACTTGCTGAATCAAAAGAAACCTTAACTATGTGAGATGATTCCACACATCAGCAAGCAGCTTCACAGATAACTTCTTTCCATTTTTTACGTGGGGATATTTGTTTTTTCCCCATGTGCCTCAAAGGGCTCCCATATACTCTTTCACAAATTCTACAAAAAGAAATCAATGGGCTTCCAAATGTCCCTTTGCACATTCTACAAAAAGAGTGTTTCCAACCTGCTGAATCAAAAGAAAGGTTTAATTTTGTGAGATGAATCCACACATTACCAAGCCATTTCACAGATATCTTCTTTCTAGTTCTTATGTGAAGATATTCATTTTTTTCCCAATATGCCTCATTGGGCTCCCAAATGTCCCTTTGCAGTTTCTTCAAAAAGTGTCTCCACCTTTGTGAAACAAAGAAAAGTTTAACTCTATGGGATGAATACACACATCACCAAGCAGTTTCATAGATAGCTTCTTTCTAATTTTGATCTCCGGATATTCGGTTTTTCCACATAGGCTTCAATGGGCTTGAAAACTCCATTTGCAGATTCTACAAAAGAGTGTTTCGAACCTACTGTATCAAAAGAAAGTTTTAACTTTGTGAGATGACTCCAAATATAACCAAGCCATTTCACAGATTGCTTCTTTCTAGTTTTTATCTGCAGATATTCATTTTTCCCCATAATAATCAATGGGCTCTGAAAACTCTTTCCACCAATTCTACAAAAAGAATGTTTCCAACCTGTTGAATCAAAAAAAGGCTTAACTCTGGGAGATGGATCCACAATCCACTAAGCAGTTTCACGGATATCTTCTTTCTAGTTTTTATCTGGGGATATTTGCTCCTTCTCCATTAGTCTCAAAGGACTCCCTAATGTCCCTTTGCAGAATTTACAAAGATAGTCCTTCCAACCTGCTGAACCAAAAGAAAGATTTAACTCTGTAAGATGAATCCACCAATCACAAAGCTGTCGAAAAGACACTTCTTTGTGTTTTTTTATCTGGAAATATTCGTTTTTCCCATAGTCCCCAATGGGCTCCCAAATGTCCCTTCACAGATTCTGGAAAAAGATTGTCTTCAACATGCTGAATCAAACGAAAGGTTTAGCTCTGTGACATGAACCCACACATCAACAACCAGTTTCCAAGATAGCTTCTTTCTCGTTTCTATCTGGGGATTTTCTGGTTGTCCTCATAGACCTCAATGAACACCCGAATGTCCCTTTGCAGATTCTATAAAGAGAGTTCTTCCAATCTGCTGAATCAAAAGAAAGGATTAACCCTCTGAGATGACTCTACACATCAACAAGCAGCTTCACAGATTGAATCTTTCTAGTTTTGTCTGGAGAAATTTCATTATTTTCCATAGATCACCAAGGGCTCCCAAATGTACCTTCACAGATTTTACAAAAAGAGAGTTTCCAACCTCCTCAATCAAAAGAAAGGTTTAATTCTGTGAGATGAATTCACACATCTCAAAGCTGTTTCACAGATACCGTCCTTCTAGTTTCTATCTTGGGATAGTCAGTTTTTCCTCTTAGGCCTCAGTGCTGTCCAAAACGTTCCTTTGAAGATTCTCCAAAAACAGTATTTCCAACCTGCTGAACCAAAAGAAAGGCGTATTCAGGGCTCTGAAGTGTCCCTTTGCAGATTCTACAAAAATAGTTGTCTAGCCAGCTGAATCAAAAGAAAGGTTTACCTCTGTGAGGTGAGTCCAAAAATCACCAAGCAATTTAACAGACAGCTTCTTTCTAGTTTGTAAGTGGGGATTTTCTTTCTTTTTTTTTTTCCCCTAGGCTTCAATAAACTCAAATATGTCTCTTTGGAGATTCTATAAAAAGAGTGTTTCCAACCTGCTTAACTAAAATAGAAGTTTAAATTTGTGATATTAATTCACATATCACCAAGCAGTTTCACAGATAGGTTCTCTCTACTTTCTATCTGGAGATATTTACTTTCTTCCCAAAGGTGTCAAAGGCACCAAAAAGTCCCTTCATACATTTTACAAGAAGAGTGTTTTCATCTGCTGAGTCTAGAGAAAGTTTTTTCTCTGTGAGATGAATCCACACATCATCAAGCAGTTTGACAGATAGCTTCTTTCTATTATGTACCTGAGGAATTTCTATTTTTAACCCCAGGCCTCAATAGACCCTAAAATGTCCCTTTGCAGATTATACAAAAAGAGTCTTTCCAACTTGCTGAATAAAAAAGAAATGTTTAACCCTTGAGATGAATCTACACATCACAAAGCAGTTTCACAGATTGTTTCCTTCTAGTTTTAATCTGGGAATGTTCAGTTTTTCCCCAAAGGCCTCAATAGGCTTTGAAAAGTTTGTTCACAGATTCTACAAAAAGAGTGTTTCCAACCTGCTGAATCAAAAGAAAGGTTTATTTCTGTGAGATGAATCTTCACATCACCAAGCAGTTTCACAGATAGCTTCTTTCTAGTTTTTATCTGAGAATATTTGGTTTTTCCCCTTAGGCCTTAATGGGCTCCAAAATGTCCCTTAGCAGATTCTACAAAAGAAGTCTTCCCAACCTGCTGAATCAAAACAAAGGTTTAAATCTGTGAGATCAATCTACATATCACCAAGCAGTGCCACGGATACCTTATTTCTAGTTTGTAAGTGAAGATATTCTGTTTTTACTACTTGGCCTCAATGAACTCCCGAATGTCCCTTCGCAGATTCTGCAAAAAGAGTGTTTCCAAACTGCTGAATCAAACTAAAAGGTTAACTGTGTCAGATGAATGCACACATCACCAAGCAGTTTCACAGATAGCTGCTTACTAGTTTTTATCTGGGGATATTCACTTTTTCCACATAGGTCACAATGGGTTCCCAAATGTCCTTTCTCAGATTCTACAAAAAGAGTACTTCCAACCTGCTGAATCAAAAGAAAGGTTTAACTCTATGAGATGAATCAACATATCACCAAGCAGTTTCACAGATAGATTCTTTCTAGTTTTTATCTGGGTATATTGGATTTTTCCCCATAGGTCACAGTGGGCTCCCAATTGTCCCTTCACAGATTCTAGAAAAAAAGGAACTCCAACCTGCTGAACCAAAACAAAGGTTTAAATCTGTGAGATGATCATCACATCACCAAGCAGTTGCTTTCTAGTTTTTATCTAGAGAGATTTATTTTTTCCTCATAGACCTCAGTGGGCTTTGAAATCTCCATTTGCAGATTCTACAAAGTGTTTTCAACCTGCTGAATCAAAAGAAAGGTTGAACTCTGTGAGATTAATGCACACATCACAAAGCAAAACTGCTTTGCGAAACTACAAATAGCGTCTTCCTGGTTTTTTTCTGAGGATGTATATATATTTTTTCCATAGGCCTCATTGTGCTCCCAAATGTCCATTCACACTTTCTACAAAAAGAATGTGTCCAACCTGCTGAATCAAAAGAAAGTTTTAACTCTGTAAGATGAATTCCCACATCACCAAACAGTTTCACAGTTAGTTTCCCTCTAGTTTTTATCTGGTGATATTCAGATTTTGCCCCTAGGCCTCGATGGGCTCCCAAATGTTTCTTCAAATAGTCTACAAAAAGAGTGTCTTCCACTTGCTGAATCAAAAGAAAAGTTTAACTCTATGAGATGAATCCACACATTCCCAAGCAGTTTCACAAATAGCTTCTTTCTAGTTTTTATCTGGAAATATTTGGTTTTACTCCATAGGCCTCAATGGGCTCCCAAATATCTCTTTGCAGATTCTACAAAAAGAGTGCTTCCAACATGCTGAATCAAAACACAGTTTTACGCCTGTTAGGTGAATCAACATATCACCAAGTTATTTCACACATTACTTCTTTCTAGTTTTTATCTAAAGATATTTGATTTTTTCCCATAAGCCTCAAAGGGATCTGAAACATCTCTTTGCAGATTCTACAAAGAGAGTGTTTCAAACCTGCTAAATCAAAGAAAGGTGTTTCTCTGTGAGATGCATACAAACATCACAAAGGTGTGATGTGTAGGTGATTTCACAGGTAGCTTCTTTCTAGTTTTTATATGGGGTTATTCCGGTTTTCTCCATAGGCCACAATTGCCCCAAATATATTTTCACAGATTCTAGAAAAAGAGGGTTTGCAATCTGCTGATTCAAAAGAAAAGTTTAACTCTGTAAGATGAATCTACACAATACGAAGCAGTTTTGCAGATAATTTCTTTCTAGTTTTTACCTGGAAATATGTCATTTTTTCCAATAGGCCTTAATGGGTTCCCAAATGTTCCTTTGAAGATTCTATAAAAATATAGTTTTCAACCTGCTGAATCAAAAGAAAGATCTAACTATGGGAGATGAATCCGCACATTACAAGCAGTTTTACTGATAGCTACTTTTTGGTTTTTATCTGGGGATATTAGCTTTTTCCCCATAGGACTCAATGAGCTCCCAAATTTCCCTTCACAGACTCTACAAAAAAAAAAAAAAGTGTTTCCTACCCTGCTGTTTCAAAAGAAAGGTTTAAATCTGTGAAATGAATCCACACATCCCAAATCAGTTTCACAGATAGCTTCTTTCTACTTTTTATCTGGGGATATTCAGTTCTTCTCCATAGGCCTCAAAGGACAGCTAAATGTCGTTTTAACTAATTCTACAAAAAGAGTGTTTCTAACTTGCTGAATGAAAAGAAAGTTTCAATTCTGTGATATTAATCCACATATCACCAAGCAAATCACAAATAGCTTCTTTCCATCTTGTACCTGGGGATATTCTGTTTATTCCCCTAGGCCTCAATGGGCTCCCAAAATGTCCCTTCACAGATACTACAAAAATATTGTTTCCAACCAACTGAATCAAATATAGGTTTCACTCTGTGAGATGAATCCACACATCACCAAGCAGTTTCACAGATAACCTTTTTCTAGTTTTCATCTGGGGATAGTCGGTTTTTCCCCATAGGCCTCCATGAGCTCCCAAAAGTCCCTTTGCAGTTGCTACAAAACGAGGGACTACAACCTGTGGAATCAAAAGAAAAGTTTAACTCTATTAGATGAGTCCACACATCTGAAAGCCATTTCACAGATAGTTTTTTTCCAGTTTTTATCTGGGCACATTCTGTGTTTCCCCATAGGCCTCAATGGGCTTTCAATTGCCCCTATGCAGCTTCTACAAAAAAAAATTGTTATGACCTGCTAAATCAAATAATAATAATAATATAATTTACTCTGTGAGATGAATCCACACATCAACAACTGGACTCTCAGATGGCTACTTTCTATTTATTATCTGAAGACATTTTGTTTTCTCCAATGGGTTCTTAAATGTCCCTTCACAGATTCTACAAAAAAAGTGATTCCAAGCTGTCAAATGTAAAGAAGGCTTTAACTCTGAGAGTTGAATCCACAAATGAGCAGTTTCACAGATAGCTTCTTTCTAGTTTTTATATGAAAATATTCACTTTACCTCATGGGATTCAATGGGTTTTCAAATGTTTCTTCATAAATAATATAAAAGAAGTGTTTCTTACCTGGTGAATAAAAAGCAAAGTTTGTTTCTGAATGGAATGAATCCACACATCCCCAAGCAGTTTCACAGAAAACTTCTTTCTAGTTTTTATCTGGGGTTATTTCCTTTTTCCCCAAAGGCCTTAATGGGCTCCCAAATGTACCTCTGCAGATTCGACAAAAAGAGTCTTTCCAAGCTGTTGAATACAAAGAAAGGGTTAGCTCTGTGAAAAAAATCCACACATCCCCAAGTAGTTTCACAGATAGCTTCTTTCTAGTTTTTATCTTGGGATATTCGATTTTTCCTTAGAAGCATCAATGTGCTCCCAAATGTCCCTTTGCAGAATCTACAAAAAAGATATTCCAACCTGCTGAATGAAAAGAAATTATTAACTCTGTGAGGTGAATTCACACATAACAAACTAGTATCACAGATAGCATTTTTTTTAGTTTATACCTAGTGATATTCTGTTTTTCCCAAAATACTTCAATAAGATCCCAAATGTCCCCATGCAAATTCTACAAAAAGAGTTTTTAACGTGCTGAATCAGAGGATAAGTTCAACTCTGTGAGTTGAATCCCCACATCTTAAAGAAGTTTCACAGATAGTTTCTTTCTAATTTTTACCAGGAAATACTAGGTTTTTCCTCATAGTCCTCACTGCAATCCAGAATGTCCCTTCACAGATTCTATAAAAAAAAAAGTGCTTCCAACTGACTGAATAAAAAGGAAGGTTTACTGCTCCTGAATGACAACTGGGTACATAATGAAATGAAGGCAGAAATAAAGATGTCCTTTGAAATCAATGAGAACAAAGATACAACATACCGGAAACTCTGGGACACATTTAAAGAAGTGTGTAGAGGGAAATTTATAGCACTAAATGCCCACAAGAGAAAGCTGGAAAGATCTAAAATGGACACTCTAACATCACAGTTAAAAGAAAAAGAGGAGCAAGAGCAAACACATTCAAAAGCTAGCAGAGGCAAGAAATAACTAAGATCAGAGCAGAACTGAAGGAGAGAGAGACACAAAAAACCCTCCAAAACATCAATGAATCCAGGAGTTGGTTTTTTGAAAAGATCAACAAAACTGACAGACCACTAGCAAGACTAATAAAGAAGAAAAGAGAGAAGAATCAAATAGACGCAATAAAAAATGATAAAGGGGATATCACCACCGACCCCACAGAAATACAAACTACCATCAGAGAATACTATAAACACCTCTACGCAAATCGAATAGAAAATCTAGAAGAAATGGAGAAATGGTTAATTTCCTGGACACTTACACTCTTCCAAGACTAAACCAGGAAGAAGCTGAATCCCTGAATAGACCAATAGCAGGCTCTGAAATTGACGCAATAATTAATAGCCTACCAACCAAAAAAAGCCCAGGACCAGATGGATTCACAGCTGAATTCTACCAGAGGTACAAGGAGGAGCTGGTACCATTCCTTCTGAAACTATTCCAATCAATAGACAAAGAGGGAATCCTCCCTAAC
>NC_045445.1:90529984-90531213 GCF_002776525.5 Piliocolobus tephrosceles
GCAGAGACACAACAAAAAAAGAGAATTTTAGACCAATATTCCTGATGAACATCGATGCAAAAATCCTCAATAAAATACTGACAAATCCAGCAGCACATCAAAAAGCTCATCCACCGTGATCAAGTGGGCTTCATCCCTGCGATGCAAGACTGCTTCAACATATGCAAATCAATGAACATAATCCAGCATATAAACAGAACCAAAGACAAAAACCACATGATTATCTCAATAGATGCAGAAAAGGCCTTTGACAAAACTCAACAGCCCTTCATGCTAAAAATGCTCAATAAATTTGGTATTGATGGAACGTATTTCAAAATGATAAGAGCTATTTATGACAAACCCACAGCTAATATCATACTGAATGGGCAAAAACTGGAAAAATTCCCTTTGAAAACTGGCACAAGACAGGGATGCCTCTCTCACCACTCCTATTCAACATAGTGTTGGAGGTTCTGGCTAGGGCAATCAGGCAAGAGAAAGAAATCAAGGGTATTCAGTTAGGAAAAGAAGAAGTCAAATTGTCCCTTTTTGCAGATGACATGATTGTATATTTAGAAAACCCTATTGTCTCAGCAGAAAATCTTAAGCTGATAAGAACATTCAGCAAAGTCACAGGATACAAAATTAATGTGCAAAAATCACAAGCATTCCTATACACCAGTAACAGACAAGCAGAGAGCCAAATCATGAATGAACTTCCATTCACAATTGCTTCAAAGAGAATAAAACACCTAGGAATTCAACTTACATGGGATGCAAAGGACCTCTACAAGGAGAACTACAAACCACTGCTCAGTGAAATAAAAGAGGACACAAACAAATGGAAGAACATGCCATGCTCATGGATAGGAAGAATGAATATCGAGAAAATGGCCATGTTGCCCAAGGTTATTTATAGATTCAATGCCATCCCCATCAAGCTACCAATGAGTTTCTTCACAGAATTGGAAAAAACGGCTTTAAAGTTCATATATAACCAAAAAAGAGCCCGCATTGCCAAGACAATCCTAAGTCAAAAGAACAAAGCTGGAGGCATCACGCTACCTGACTTCAAACTATACTACAAGGCTACAGTAACCAAAACAGCATGGTACTGGTACCAATACAGAGATATAGACCAATGGAACAGAACAGAGTCCTCAGAAATAATACCACACATCTACAGCCATCTGATCTTTGACACACCTGAGAGAAACAAGAAATGGGGAAAGGATTCCCTATTTAAT